>NC_091752.1:38286665-38586665 GCF_043380555.1 Nothobranchius furzeri
GCAGGAGCTGACAGTAAACCAATTAGCAGAGCTTTGACTTTCACTGTTTCAAAAAAATCACTAAGCAGAACAGAGAACCTGCTGTGCGTACATCGCTGCTCAATAAATACATAAAAACATATTCATCATTATCCATTCATAAGACACAACAGGTAATTTTGCACCACTATATATAAAAGATGAGATGCATGAAGGGATTTTGTGCCTAGAAAAATGTATTTGCTTTGAATTCGACAGTGAGAGTAAAGAAACCACTCCTAAAATCACCGATCCATGTGTGTTGCTTGTCAGAAGACCGTATCATGGTGGGTTTGCAGTATGAACTGAAGGGACTGATGACACAGCCTTGAGGATCTCCTTCAGTTAAAACCACATCCACGTCATATGTGAAAACATGCTAAATGAACATGTCACATGTGTAACACATGTCAAAAATGTCTTAAATACACAAGCTTCACATAGAGCATGAGATGTTGGAACAAAGGCCACATGAAATAAATTCATCTTGTAAAAATGTGACATGTTGGAAATACGTGTACAAATGAGGGTCACATGCCTTTAATGTGACGTGTGGAAAATGTGTTTTCCCTTTTGAAAACATGATATTTACATATGAATTCATGTGAAACACTCTGTTTGTAAATTACGAACTTTGTTTAGAAAATGTTTTTGAACTTTATCGTACCTATTCACTGGGCAGTCTAGATGTAGGATGTTCTACTGGTCCTTAATTAAAAGTCAGAAGGAGTAGGCTTTAAATTAGGACGCCCCTTTAAGTTGTCATGAGATTCTGTCAATTTCGTGTAGGCAACTTTTAACCAAAGTTCCTACATGTCATGTATCTGCTGCAGACAGCTGCATTCATATTTTGCTATGTACTCCTTTCATATGCAAACACAGGGAACATTTGCAATCTAGATTTAGGATATGCACAGCACTGCCATGGTCCTCTACTGTTGACTTATGCCTTATTTATGAGTTACCTGTTTGGCTCCAGGGCAGAGTAATTATAGTTGTTGATAGAGGAGAAAGGAGCATTACTCATTATTATCACTAAGTCATTCCCCTGCTTTATTCCTGGTGTCATGGCTGGGAGGAGAGCCCTTAGCTCTGGCAGTCTCAATGCCTGGCTTTAGAGCTGAGCTGCAAATGAATCGCTCATGCAGAGAGTTGTGTGAGAAAAAAAACATGAAACTGACTTGCATCGATCATTGCAGTAAAAGATTTTCCCACAGCTTCAGTGGAAATGATCTGTGGGTTACAACTGGGTGCATTTTTATGTGACGTCACAGTTGTCTGGACAGGAAATGCAGCTCACTGCAAACTCCACCATGCACCATAAAAGTATGCAGCCATGGGTGTCAGTTATCTCTTTTCACGTGTCTGAGCAGAACCTCCCTGAACCGTCTACAGGTGGTTCAGAATCCCTGTGCTCGGCTTCTGACCAAGTCCTCCAAACACACCCACATCACCCCGCTTCTCCTCCAGCTTCAGTGGCTGCCAGTCAACTTCAGGGTTCATTTCAAGATCCTGGTTCTGGTCTATAGGGCCTTACATGGACAAGCACCATCTTACATTGGTGATCTTCTTAGTCCCTACACCCCCAGCAGGTCCCTGAGGTCCAGTGATCAAAGCCTACTGGTTGTGCAGCACCAGGCTAAAGACCAAAGGTGACAGATCATCTGCTGCTGTGGCCCCCAGACTCTGGAACTCTCCCCCTGAGCCTGAGATCAGTGGACTCAGTGGTCTCCTTTAAAAAGCAGCTGAAAACTCACTTGTTCAAAGTAGCTTTTGTATGACCTTCTTCACCACTCTCTTTATTCTGCTCTCCCCACCTATTCCACCTTCCTCAGGATCCACTGATTTCCCTCTTTCCTATTCACTCTCTCTCTTTCTTAACATTTTTTAAAATCACACTTGTCTTTTTGCTCATTTTAAATATATTTTTATCCATTTTCTAAATAAATTTTTACATTTTTTTTTACATTTTTTGTTTTTGTGAAGCGCCTCGTGATTTTTATCTTGAGAGGCGCTATAGAAATGATATTTTCTTCTTCTTCTTCTTCTTCTTCTTATGTCACCATATTCAGAAAAAGAATACCGTCTGATGAGCTTAAATGTTATTTTCTGGAATCACCATTCTAAAACAGACATTTTGATGTACGATTCAGCTGATGACTTCGGTAAAGTGATCATTTTTTTACTGAATGACCCAGAGGTCAGGCAGCCTGAGAGGAGCTGCAATAGCAGACTTCCCTTACAGCTCACTGGAGGATTCAGCTCTGATCCTGACCTGCAGCTATACATGCAGCAATATGACGCGTGCACGCGTGCGTGTGTGTGCGTGTGCGTGTGTGTGTGTGTGTGTGTGTGTGTGTGTGTGTGTGTGTGTGTGTGTGTGTGTGTGTGTGTGTGTGTGTGTGTAAAACAGAAAGATAATTGTTGGAGTGTATTTGAGAGCACCGTGAGATTGAGACTTCATGTAGGAGAATGAATGACTTGTCTTTGCAGATTATTACAACTACAAACGGAGGAGAATAGTAACTGAAACATGCATCACAGTGTGATCATATGGATGATCTCAAACCTCAGAAAGCAAAGAAACGATAAATCCACTCATTTTATCAAAGGGGTTCATTGTTTTTACTAAACTGGCTCAAAGAACCTTGAGGTTTTTCACAGGAAATGTATCAATCATGTCTGTATATTGCTTTATTTTAAGAATTCTTCATGACAGACATTTTGTTTATTACATCATTTGAATGCGACAACTAAGACTAAATTGGATGATAAGACCGTCAAAGTTTAGTAGGATTGCAAGAAACAGCTAAAAAGATCTAAAAGCCTTCAAATTAACACAATTTATTGTAAACACACATTTGTGTTCAGAGCTAAAACTAAAAAATATCTGTCTCTACTGTAACTCTTTTTTGTTGTAATGCAGAACATAAATTCCAAATTTCAAGCAAATTTACTCCATATTTTACAAAACATGCTACTTAAAGCAAAGTTGTTGTTTTTTTACACTTGAACTTGTTTCTTTCCAACTGGTTTCAGTGCTCCTTGAGCCACGAACTTGATCTGCACCTAACAGATTTGTGGTTTGGGTAGGTAGCTGTTAGCGGTTAGCTCTTTCAGTTTGCCGATCGTCAATAAAATGCACAAGAATATTTCTTTTTCTCTTGGCATCATGGTGGAGCCTGGAAGTAAAAGTAAGAGTAATTCCTTTAAGATGAAGCAGAGAACTAAAACCAGAGTGAGCATCAGCCTACACTTGAGGAAGCTGAAAAAGGCTATGAAATCACTGACTTATGGTGACCTGACTTTGTTGCTATTGGAGTTGTAGGTGATAATATTTTGTCCAACAGTGTGGATCTTTTAAATTTGTGGCCTATTTAGTATTAATTGTCTTGTGTTAGTGTTAGCTCGCTGTTGGTGCTAGCAGGGTTGTTTACAACTGTTGTAATTCTGCTTTCCACCAGTAGGAAGGAGAAGCGGGAAACTTTAATGTTGCTTCAAAATAGTTTAAAACATCACATAAAATCATCATTTTGATTTAACTCAAATGAATAAACATAACAACAACTACATTTTGTCCCAAACTCTTTGAGTAATCAGGTATGTACCGAACTGCACCACAACAGCAAACGGAGAACATTTGGTAGTGTGACCTCGGTTCAACAAGGAGGAAGTAGCACTGCCCAGACGCTTTATTTCCCTTTTATACAGTCCATTATCACAGCGTCTTTGAAATCATGTTGAAGGACAAGCAATGAATGAAAGCTGTAAATGCACCAGTGGCTGCAGCTCCTGGCAAGAGAGCAATGGCTTGTTTTCAGACCATAGCTCAAACCACTTTTTCTTGCTGCTTCCATGCTTTCCTGCTCACTACAACAGTTTCCATCGCTCACCTGATTGATTTAGGCCCCATTTGAGCCAGGAGAAAGTTTTAAAAGACATGCATTGATAGAATCAGCTGTAATGCTTTTCCACCTCCTCTGTGACCAAACTGTGTTGAAGGAATATTTGATTCCAGTAGACTGCTGATGTTTGATTACATTTACCAAACAAAAGTTGATATATTTACTATAAAGGATTGAACAATGACCATAATCCCAGTTTTCCTCTGAATGTGTAAGTGTTGCTTAATGCCCTCGAAGCGTAGTACGCAGCAATAGCCATGGTTCTAGCGAGTGGGTGTCTTCCCACAGAGCGCTGCGACTATAGGACTCATCCAAGAAACGTTGTGTTGTGACTCTCCCAACTGCCTCTGATGGAAATAAACTGAAGTTAATCCAGAAAGTCTATAGACGTCACCAGATGACGCCATATGATAACTTGTGACCCCACACAACCAGTGCGGAACACACCTGCTCCTAGTGGAACGGGACAAGCTTCCGGGGACAATGCATCTGTTACGTTTTGCACCGATCACGTGTTCGATGATAACAATCTGGATAACAATTTGTTTCTTGCCAAGTCATGTAATGGTGGTGTTTGCTCTGCTGCCGTTCCTCATTTTCAATCTAAAAATAGTGGATGTCTTGAATCTTCCATCATATCTTACCTTTTTCAGTTTAACAACAGCCTCTCTGGTCTCGGAGTTTGTTGAAATTTCAAACATGTTCATCCCGTCTCCATCTATTAAGCGATAGTTTACAAGTCCGTTGTCTCCCAGATCTGGGTCTTTAGCCTTAAGTCTGCCAACCTCCTCTCCTGGTACTTTATCCTCTGACACTGACATGGAATACACACCTGGGAGAAAGAAAGAAAAACATAATTAGGTAGAAAACTTATTTGCTGGACTGCTTAGAGCTGGCCGTGTCAGCTTCTGGTCACGACTTGCTTTAGTATTCAACACCTTTTAAAGTCTCGAGGGAATTCCTGGCCGGCTGCCACCATGTTTACGGTCTGTGGCAGGGTCAGTTTAGGAGGGCAGCGAGGGATTAACACCAACTATACCATCTGCCTCATAAGGCCCAAAGGATATTAATATCTCCCGTCGTGTCAGGTGTGTTTGTGTGTGAGTGGCTGAAGACGCAGACACCTGGTTTTCAGAATGCAAGCAGTAGGACCATATGTCTTCTTACTTTCTCTTCTTTGATCCTTCCAACGCTCCCATTTCTCTTTTCCGTTGTCCTGCTCTCACCTCAGTGTTGCCATTCCTTCACTTTCAGCTAATCTTTCTTCCACCCCTGCTTCTTCTGTCGTAAAACAATTTCCTTCCTTTCAGCTGTGTCCATCTTTCCATTTCTGTTGTTTTTCCATCGTTCCTCGTCCTTGCCTCCTCCTGCTCTGAGCAGTGTGAGTTGTACATCATTAGCATGCTTATCCAGTTCATCCAGGTGGACCAATCCCCTGAATCATGAAAATCATTTGGTCGTGTGACATCTAAGTAAATGCAGGACGAAGAGCAGAGCCACTGAGGGGACTGAAATTCCCTCGAGCTATCCTGCAGCTCTGTACTTTACTTCAGCACAACTCCATCGATCCTCACCAAATCCCTCCTATCCTCCTTTCATCTTCGTACCTGCCTTTAAAGCTCCTCCTCATGTCATTTATTTTCTTTCTTTTCTAACATCTTTCCCTCCTTAGTCATCTCTCATTTGCCTCTCCTGTCTCCATTGCTTCTAATCATTTCAGTCATCCTCACCTCCCCCTATTGCCCCGTTTCTCTCACGCCTGCCTTGTCTCCGCTCTGTCCCTTTCTAGGAGAAAGCTCATTTCATGCCTGCCCCTCACTTTGCCCCTTTTCTTTTGCTCTTGCCCTGTCATATTCTTGCTTTTCCTAAGTAGCTTAACTTCAGCGGCTTCTGGCAGTTGAGTTAAATATTGTATGACAGAACACGCGGGCAGCTCTACCTGGCTATAGGCTAAAATGAAGCTCAGGCCATACAGGAAGTCTACATTTACATAAAAAAACACATTTCATTATTGTACGGAAGCCCTGAAGGAAAAAGCAAATATAAGAAAATATATTGTTTTAGGGTGTCCCATTTTTAAGGCAACTTTGAATTTCTTTTTTAACTGAATTACCTTTAAGCCGTTGAATTACATTCATAATACGTGTCACAATTTATATATTTCATTATAATATATTCTATTTCTAAATGTATTTTTTCCTTGTAACTTTTGGAAGAAGAAAATAAAATTTTTGTTGATTCCCAAATTAAACTAGAAAATCTAAGCATTTAAACTACTAATCTAATAAATGTGAGGGGAAAAATGACTTTTTTTTCATTTCTCAGTTGATATTTTTCCTTTTAGAGTCCATGTTTTTTCCATCCTTCAAAAATGAAAGTAACTAAATAAATAAGTAGTAGCCCAGATAAACCTCTTCCATCTACTAATAATCTGAATTTTGAACAGCCCTCCCTTTTGCCTTCACACACACACACACACACACACACACACACACACACACACACACACACACACACACACACACACACACACACACACACACACACACACACACACACACACACACACGTGTGTATTTCTTACCTAGGCCTGCAAAATATGTCAGTGACAAACAACTGAACTCAAAGACTACCAAAGAAAAGTCCTGTGATGTTTTGATAAAGAATACTATCTGACAAAGCATCATCTTATGATGAGCTGAGAGATTTCTTTGTAAAAAAAAAACTGACATCACTAAAGTGTTTATGTGACATTAAGGCCTAGTCCACACGTAGCGGGTTTTTTTAAAAAAACGAATATCCGCCCCTCCAAAAACTTGCATCCACACCACCTCGTTTTAAAATAAAACTGTCCACACGTACCCGGATAAATACGTTGTTAAGGACATGCCAGACCTGTAGGCGGCAGTACTTCAGCTGTTCTTAACCTCGTCCTTCGTCTGTGGTCTTCCGCACGGAGCAGTAATTCCACTTGTAAAAAAAAAAGCGCTTGGACAATTGATAAAGCGAGCGCAGCTCTGAGGGCATCCATGCTGTCGGCTAGTGTAAACACAGGTCGCACACGTGATGTCAGCATTTTTTTGTCGCGGAAAGTGACGTTGCAGACCTTAAAACTCTGGTTTTGTCTGTCCACACGCAGACACCCAACAAGGAGAAAACGCAGATCTTCACTTTGGCCGGAGTTTTTAAAAAGATCCGTTTTCGTGTGAAAAAACTCCGTTTTCGTGTGGATGACAGGCCAAAACGTAGAAAAATATCTACGTTTTGGCAGATCCCCGGCTACGTGTGGACAGGGCCTTAATTTAAAGCCTGGGGCGTTGACATGTCCACCCACAGCTGCAGACCTTTCTGTGCAGACGTAAACCACATAATTACATTTATTTTTTTCATTTGGATGACTTCCCTTCAGCCCATAATACTACCATCTACCTAATCTTTAGATGGAAGCTCCAACATAAATTTCATTTCAGACCATATTCATGTTAAGAGACTTTTAATTGAGTGAATCGGAGGTGCTTTATGAGAACAGACAGTTCTGTAATAGCAATTCCAGAAGTCACCCAAGGTAAATGAAATGTTCAAATAGGAGCCCGTAGACATCCATCACACCAGAGTTCTCCACTTCAAATGCTTTTTATGATCTGCTTTGTTCTCCACTGTTTGTATTTAAATGAGAATGAGACAGAAGCTGCTTCAATGTACGATGTTTAACATAGATTACAGATATTTAACAAAACCTTCTCTGTCATGCAAGACTAATAAAGACAAACGCTGAGGAGGGACGACACATTTTCACGTCTTTCTCAGACATGTCTGTCTGTGCTGTGATGGGTTTTCAGGGTAGTAAATGAAAGACTGCTAATAATGAGGTGAAAGGCAGAGAATATCAGGGACAGGAAGTCTGTGAGAGACGGAGAAATGGAGAGATGAATCCTTGGATTGAAACGAAAAAATAAAATAAAAATCTACGGCATGAAAGAAAGCTGGGAACTCGAGAGGCTGTATACTGTATAACTTTTACGTCTGTTTTTATCTACTTCATTTTTCTTCAGGGTTTGTTTCTATTTTATTATCCCTCGACGCTGGTGACAACCCAAGCTGGAGGCAGGAGATTTTCTTTGGTTGACAGTCGTGTGAATAAAGAACTCCGAGTCCCATTCCGAGTGGGATATCTAAATAACACCTTGGTCATAATTCAGCAGCGTAACTCAGAAGCCGAGGCAGATATGAAAGTAAACCTCCGTGTGATATGTTGGTGGAAGATGTTAATTCAAGTTTTTGTCTCTTCCTTTGACGTTTTCTGTTTATCTTTTTGACTCTATATCTCCTTTTCCATTTTATTCTGCCTCTACCCTCTCGCTCTCCCTCACTCTGCCCCGCTACTAAATAAGTAATCACTGTCCTCATTCACGCCATCTGGGAGACCGTTCTTGCAGGTGGCTGTGCTGCTTCTGCTTATTTTTTACCACAGGAACCCACTTCAGCAACATATTGTTGTTCACCGTGTTTTCTTGCATCACAGATGTAAACTGTCAGTGATGCATGATGTAACGCGGGAAGGTAGTTTGTAAAAACACTGACACCTCGAACCACCAACGTTGTTTTGTTATATAACATTCTGTCTGCAGCTCATATCCATGGAAACTAATGCTGAATATTAGAGGGCAAAATTGTTTTCTAAACAGTTTAGGAAAACTTTTGATTTTATTAAAGTTTTTTTTTACCTTGGCAACATGTGCAAAAGTGTTCATGGTTGATGAATTACTGTGTTTGCTGGGAGAGGATCAGAAGGATAACGAAGCCAACTAAATGACAGACCTCGTCTAAAATGTTGCCCTAAAGCAGCCCTGTTTCCTATATTGCTATTTCACTGGCTGTTAGCAATGCGTGTTTAAAGGTGGGTCGATAATCAGTTCACACCTGACTGCATCCAAAATTGGCTCCAGGAATTGAAACGTTCGATTTTCGTTCCAACTGGCCATGCTGACTGCCCCCAACCAGTGCAGGCTGGTGCAGACTTTGCCCAACTGGGAATTTGGGGGTGGGTGGGGGGGTGGGGGTATACGGACAGGACGAGACTGGCAAACACCTCAACTGTCTTCAGCTTAAGGTCTGAGCTACAGGGTCATTTTGGTGTAAAGACTTTGCCAGACAGCAGACAGTTGCATCATTTCTTTTACAGTTCCATTTTGTTTCCCAATGACTGTTCCACCATCACCCTGCAAGTTCCAGGTAGTTTCAAAAGTACCAGAGGATTTCTGCCCCGGTGGTCGGTTTTGGCTCTGGGCTCCTGCTGAGGATACGCAGGAGTAAAGAATGGCCCAAGAAAACAAGTCTGGATTCCAGAGAAGGTCCCTGAAGTAGAAACACGCCTTGAGCTTCTTCACATTTTTTAGTTTTGTTTGAAAGAATAAAACTAAGAAAAAAACAAGTGTGTCATTTTGGAGAATTAAAAGGATTTTGTGCTCTGATGGAAGCTCGCTGGCAAATAAAAACTATAGTCCAGTTGTGGCCCACGGAGTCTGATATTTGCTTTGGCAGCTTTAGCTTTTGCAGGCAACTGAAACACTGTCAGCTAGTTGGAACATACAGGAACAGGAGTGATGGCTTTGGCACGCCTTCTTCTCTGCATCCCCCCCATCTTTAGCATCCCCCCTCACTGTTTCTGTTCATGTCTCCCCCTTTTCTTGCCTATTCAGCTTCTCCACTCCTGATCTGTCTTTTCTCCCCTCTCCATCTAGGAGCTACTCAGCTGAATTTCTGCAGGGAGTCCCCTGGCTGAGAGCTACAGGAGGAGGAGGGAAAAAAACAAACAAACCGTTGACAGGAAAAATCAGTAGAGGACAAAAAAAAGTGAAGGCAAGTGTTGGATGGAGAGATATGACTTAAAATAACAGAACAAATCTTGAGCAATTCAAATATATGTTTCTCTGTTTCTCTTCTGTACTGATACAAATACAGCAGCTGTTGTATTTCATTAGGGAGATTCAAAAGAGTTCTTGACTTACTCTGTGGGAATTTTGGAGGGTTGTCGTTGACGTCTGTCAGCGTGATTTTGACCTCAGTGGTCCCCGACAGCCCCCCCATGTGACCACCCATGTCTTTAGCCTGGATGACAACATCATACTCCTGACGTGCCTCTCGGTCCATGTTCGGTAAAGCAGTACGGATTATTCCTGACAAGACAGTTAAGTGATATTACATTACATTTTAAACAAAAAGAGAGAGAGAGAAAATGTCATGTTTGCAGCGATTTTCACTGTTTTGATAAAGTTAACCGACTGATTGTTGCTGCCTGAGTTCAGTAGATAGAGGTTCACTGAATGTGACCAATGAGAATGACCTCTGGTGAATCATCAGTGAAAGTGATGTTTTTAGCCTGTTTTTGGAGGTTTTACCATCCCAAAATCAAGCTTTTACATGTATTAACTCTGCCAAAAGAAAGCATGTCAACAGAAGAGAGGGGACCATGGACTCATTCCTGTGCAGACACCATAAAGCCCAGTCCTGACTGCACAATGTGTTGGGGAATGAATGACATTTTCATTTTAGCTACTTTTTATGAAAAACATTGTTGAAAAATGAATAAACAATAACACTATTGGCTTATATTTTAGGTTTAGAACATAAAAAAGATCAGGTGATGTTGCAAGTCACACTTTTCAAACATGCTACGAAACCACTCAATAAAAAGTTACGTTTTTTTATATTCGATGAAATTCGTAGCACATTATTTTAATGAAATGCCTCATTTGATAAAAAAGAAAATGAAGCATAACACATTTTAATTGGAAACTAAAACATTTTATTCATCAGTCAAATAAATAGGAACAGTAGCAAAATTATTCTGTTGTACTATTTCAAGCCTCAGTAGTCTTTTCTCTTGTGACTGAGTAAATCACCCAGCTCTCCGTTCAGCTCTCCTTCATTCTCCACATGTCCAGCTGCAGAGTCACCGAGGCTCTCTGGTGTCATAATATGCAAAGTGTGTGACAGCACGAAAAGCTGATAATCTCCAAACCAATTAGAAATGCGAGCTATGGATTTGAGCCAGTCAAATACCCAACGTTGGTTTGATTAGCCAGATTTACTCTGCTCCAATCTCTCCGACTCTCTTTGGCCTAACCACTCTTTTCCATGAACTCACTCCTCTCTAAACCAATTTTCCTCTCGTTCTCTTCCCCAGCCTCTCCCTCAGTTCTTTCCTTCTCCCCCTGACCTAACGCAGCTCTGTTTCTGCCCTAACCTCTCTTCTTTCATCCCCATTTTTACTTTTTTAATGCATACCCAAATATTAGGCCTGTGCTCTATAGGGACCAAGCTGAATGTCCTTAGGGCCTTCTCTTTTTTAACCGGTTTCAGAGGAAATGATGTGTTGCTACATGATCCCTGGAGCGGTGACTGCAGCTTTTTACATCAAAAGTGGTAGAAGGTAGAAATATTGCATCACAAAATAGTTTTTTAGGTTTCTTTTGGGAGAGCACACGATCAGAAAACTGGTTTTACTTTCTTTCACTGATGGTCTGTATGTGGCATTTGCCTGTTCCTCCTCTTACAGGTTGCTCTGACATCCTCCTACAATCCCAGGAGATGCATGTTTGCTAAATTTGTGACCCTAATTTGTCTTGAGGTGTCAATGTAAAACTGAACCCCTGTCCCTTTGTGTTAACCCTGACACGCTGGTGACTTGTGTTATATTTAGATGGACAGTTATTAATCTCAGCTGTGGGGGTTGGCAGTTGTTTCTGTCTGTTAACCTATTTCCAGCAGGATTTCAACAAAGATGGTTCGTTTTACCTGTCTGGGGCTCCACAGAGAAATATGGCTGTCCTTGCAGAATGCTGTACACCAGCCTGGCGCTGTTGCCATAGGTGGGGTCATCAGCATCTGTAGCTGTCACCTGCATCACTGACGTACCTACAGGACAGACAAGACAGGCAAGTCAGGGGGAGACTACCTCAGTGATCTGGTTCAAGAGCAGTTTGACAAACATCTTGCTACCAAGTGTCTGCTGGCCTAGCTGCCTTCCCCAGCTGAAAGGGATTGAAAAACATTCCTTCTTTAACAGACTGCAGCTGCACTGACTCTACGTGGGCTGTTCTCCAACAGCATTTCCATCAATTTCATCATTGTTGGATGGAAATATCCAGTCTCCGATATCGTTGCTTTTAATGTCTTAAATGAAACATCACATGAAAACCTTTCACAACCCATTGGATAATGGGTAAAATGCACAGATCTTGAGCTCAACCAGCACTTCATCTTAGCGCTGAGGAAATCTGACATTTTAAAGATAAGTGTGGCGTGTTAACACCAGGCAGCGCTCCACGTTCAACGGATCTTTTTAAACTGGAGTCGAGAAAGTCAAGCAAATGATCGCGACTTCGTGTACTTGCTGAAATGTACTTTTCCTAATTTGATACAACTCATAAAAATTATTCAGATGTAAGAATTACTTTCTAGGCTCAAAGTTTCTAGACAGTTTAACTCCAAACCAGCATGCCTGGAGATCTTTCAAAAGATTTTCAGTGTCCTGAAAAAGAATCTAACCTTTTGCTTTTGATTAAAAAAAAAGTTCCAGCTGCAGCCAGTAAGTTTCCAGGTCATATTTGGGACAGGTTTTTTAAGTGATTGTCTTTTGTTTGAGCCAAAAGGAGTTAAAGGTATTACATTTTTAGATAGAAGCTTTAGACTCACGCAGATGCAACTTTTTCTTGTTTATCTAAGTTATTTTCTTTTTCCAAATATGTTCCTCACCCCTTTACAGAACAAAATACAACAGTAAAAGGGCTTTTCTAAGGCCAAATGTGACTGCTTTTAGGGCTTTCTGATCTGATTTGTCACATTTCCTGTGTGCATGTTTCAGCGAATATTAATAATCCATGAAAAAAAGCTGTTTAGCACACAACACTGCAGCTGAACTCCTTCAGTGACCTCATTTACAATTGACTCTCTGCAAAAATAAATAAAAAATGTTTCTAAACTAACAAAAAATGCATTTTATGTCCTAATTTTCACTCAAACAAGTTCAAGTAAAACAAAACTGTTAATTAAAATGGGATATGTAAAAGCAAACATGTAAAATCTTTTCTACTTTAAAATGTTGTTTAGTTTCCTTAAACCTGTCAGTATACACGTTTTGACAAAAAAAGACATTTGTATATATTTTGGTATTTAAAGAGGAGATCCAGAGTTTTTTTTGTCATATGGTACCATCTAGAGGCTCAAAATATGAATCACACTTTCATCCCCTAACCCTATTTCCATGACTACAGCTGGTAGCAACTCCGCTCGTTCGTGAATGTGCACCTCTAACTGGCCCGCTGAGCTAATACACACTGTTTATATACATACATATATATATATATATATATATATATATATATATATATATATATATGGAATGTATTAGTCTAATGCACGTTCTGTGATTGACATCAGTATGTAGGCGGCTGTTGAACGCTATTAGCTAATGCTGAGAGGCGGTCATTTCAAATTGCTTGGGGCTCTATAAGGACAAGGGATGGGCTTAGCAAAAATAAAAGACCTATTGCCTCCATCATACAAGGTAAAACTATCACTTATACGCATTTCTAAAATAAAATCATAAATCATTCCTGAAAGTGGTAAAATTCTGGATTGCTGCTCTGATCCATTGTTTATTTAAATCTTTTTTTTCCTCCATACTCACCAACATTGGACATCTCAGGCACCATGGCGTAGTACGGGCCATGTAGAAACTCTGGCGGATTATCATTGATATCCTGAACTTTCACTATGAACTCCGATGGAGGCTCCAGAGGCTCATTGGTGTTTCTTGCCACAGCCTGAGCTGTTAAAGTGTACTCAGCTCGCTCCTCACGGTCAAGAGTTTTCGTGGCATGAATGTTGCCCGTTTTGTCGTCAATAACAAATATCGTTCCTGCACCTTCGCCGGACAGGATGTACTTGATGGTTCCATCCCCTTTGTCGACATCTGAGTGGAGCTGAGGAGAAAAAAGTAAAACAAAACATTGTTTTACGCCATGGGCTGAATGCACGGGCGGAACCAACATCAATATTTTAAATGAATAAATTGCACTGCCACGCAGGAGAGAAAAGCTGTAAAATGTTCAGTCAGAATGGCAGGTAGGTGTTAAATTAGGCTTCAGTTTCTCAAGTCTACAAACAAAAGGGAAAAAAAGGCTAGGAAGGTTCAACGTTAGACAGGCGAATGCCAATAGAGATTTAGAATATTGTGCTGAAAAATGAGTATTGTTCAACATTCAATTAAGCGCATGTTCCGTCTTAACAGCCCCATGCCTATGAAATAAGATGCATTGCAATCATCATTTATTCTGTGCTATGAAAACTTCTGCTCAGTTTGAGTGATGGTGTTGTTGTGGAGGAAAACCACCAATCATCCACACTAGAATGTCAGCGTGACCCCTCTCTTCTTCCATCTCACTCTTAGACCCTGATAAATGGGAAAAGCTCATTTAAATCTTATTGGGAGTTGGCTGTCACCTTGTGTGCTGGCTGTCACTGGAGGGCACTGCAGCCATTAAACTATTATTCAGCTACTAATTCCATTTGAATGAAACACTTCACGGGAAAACTCTAAAAACTTACCCTGCCCACCAGGACCGGGTCCGGTCCAGTATATTCCTCAATGACAAAGAACTGATTCCACACCCATCCTCGTTTGGACCGGTGTAGTACCTGGCCTTCTTTCCCTGCTCGCTGTCTGTGTCTATGCAGCGATAAATGACCTGAAGAAGACACAAAAACATATTTCAGTTTATTTCACATAATTCGTTATCATTATAAATGGGTTCTGGTCTGGTATTTGAAACAGTCGGGAGGCAGATTAAATACTGATTGAGTTCACTCTTTATGGGATGGATGATTTCGAGAGCAACACTTCACTCTATTAGATTTTTTTATTTTATTCGTGTAAAGATGAAACTTAAAAGTGGGCGGGCAGCAGTTACCTCATGAATGGAGAGGTCTGCTTTTGAATTCTGGGTCATGGTGTAAATCCCAGCTGAGACAATGTGGGTGGATTGTGTGAACAATAGACACTTCAACAAATTGTGTTTTAGAAAGCTCTTAGGAAGGCATTTAACCTTTGTTGGTCGCAGTGCGACTGCTGTGAGGCCAAGAGGAGAAGGTTGTGTTCTAACTGCAGCCAAGTTCAAGCAGAACACTGGTCAGCAGAAGTAAAAAAAACACGTAGTGTGGGCAGTGTGCCTGGCAAGAAATGTGAATGAAGAGCTTTTGCATTTCAGCAAAAAGAACAATTTATAATTGATTTATGATAAAACAGTATCAGGAATGACTTACTTGGAATGGCTTTCACAAAAAGCTTAAAAACAAATGGGGCAATCAATAACTGACCAATTGAAAGCTCAAAATCCCTTCAACGTCACATGCACACTTGCAGCTTTTTGCACCAGAAATACACACTGAGGTCATCTTATGTTGAGAAATGGTGGAGTTATTGTAGCTTTGGTATACACTTCACGTGTGATCTCATGAATCACACAGAGGGGGAACAGAGCCAGGAAGTAAAAAAAAAAAAAGTTTTCAGAGGTGAAGCAAAGAGCTAAAACCAGAGTGAACATTGGCGTGGCCTACGTTAGGTTGAGGGAGCTGAAGGAGGCTATGAAATCAAGGGCTGATGGTGACCTGGCTTTGTTGCTACTGGACTTGTAAGGAATATTTTTTTTTAGTCCAACAGTGTGGATCTTTTTCTTCATGATTTATTTAAGTGCAGCAGGAGGTTGAGCTGGCCTCATGGTTGGGGGATTGTGGGATTGATTCCAGCTCCTGCCAGGGGGTATTCTGCTTTTGTGTCCTTGGGCAAGACGATTCACCCGACATACCTGTGTTGGTACTAGTCAGAGGGGTCGATGGAGCAAAATGGCGGCCTGGCCTCTGTAAACCCGCCCCCACGGTGGCTGTGGCTACATAGTAGCTTACCATCACTGGTAGTGAGTGAATAATGGAAAGCACTTTGAGTGTCTAAAAGATGTATAAATCCAGTCTATTGTTATTATTATTATTATTATTATTATTATTATTATTATTATTATTATTACTATAGTACAAATATTTGGCTCTTGTTAGCATTAGTTTGTTTTTGGTGCAAGCTACAACTGGCCCCAGTTTATGATAGTTGTAGTTCTGCTCTCAACCAGTAGAAGAAGCGGGAAACATGCTAGGTGTTGTTTTAACATATTAACTGTTTGATTACCAAAGTTAAATCCATTTTAGAGTTTGCTAATTAGCTTTACCAGCCAGTTAATTTCATATAAAGTCCATCCTCTTGTTCTTGACAAGTTTAGCTGACCAACAAGGTTCATGTGACTTTGATAAATTGCGTGGATTATCCTCAGTTACTGACTAACAAAAACAACAATTTTGCCTAGTATCTGTAGAACTGACTGAGTTGTAGACATTTGATGTATTCTTTAAGGCCAGTTGACTGTGTCAGCCATCTTTAATTTTACTTTGATGCAGGGGCGGCACTACCATTGGGCAAAGGTAGGCGGTTGCCTTGGGTCTTGAAAATGTTAGTTCATTCGCTGCGAGCCGTTTCCTGACCGGTGAAGCCCTTCGCTGCCAGCATTTCTCACTGTTTTTGCAGCATTTTTAAGAGTCACAGAAGGTTGCGTGCTAGGATGATGTTGACGCCAAAACAACCAAAACAAAGCGGAGACTCACCTCTTACATCAGGAAGAATCCGCGTGTTTCGAGCTTTATCCGTTCTTTCATAATCCGTTGTTGAATTGTGATTGGCAGAACTTTTCCGATTCGCGCTTCACTTTATTTTACAGCAGCGGCCCAAAACGATCTCCTAACGCATGGATTTTCTGCTTCCTGATCACGTGACGTTTGACGTATGCGGATGAAGATCGGCTTTAGAGCTGGGATGTTTGTTCTCACGGTGCGGGGGCTCATTCCGATGCCCACACAGCAAAAAAAAAAAAAAAATGCAAATGACGACTTTAGTCATCATTGGCAGTGAACGGTTGGATTTAAAAATGACGGTTTAGTCGTCAATGGCAGTGAATGAGTTAAGGGCCCTGTGATTAACACTTATCAAATATGTTTAAGGTGATTTTATTCCTCTAAAATGAATTAACCCTGTGATTCTAAAAACCAGTGCGATGGAATCAGACGGCCTTCTGTGAAAGTGTTTCGGTATCCCCTGTTGCCAAGCTACAATGGACAATTCCATTTGCCCATGCTGTTGTCTCCATCAAGCGTGATGTCAGGAAATAACTGGATATTGAATCAGTGATGACAAGATTTGCGGAAGCCATAGCAACCAAAGTCAGACTTTAGAATGGTGTTTTCTTGAATGTGCATCTGAGCCATCAAGTATGCATAACAAATCACCATCACAACATAAATTTGGAATTGTTGATGAAACAAACCAAGAGTTACAACATGTTCTACCAGGCCACTTTGGCAACACTGATAAAAAAATGCAACCAATTTAAATGAACTAACATAAAAATATCCTGCCTGCAGTGATGTGGGCATTATATAGATCTATCGTGGTGAAAAGAGAGCTGAGTCGGAAGACAAAGCTCTCAATTTACCAGTTGATCTATGTTCCAACCCTCATGTATGGTCACGAGCTTTGGGTAGTCATCGAAAGAAGGAGATCATGGATACAAGTAGCCAAAATGAGTATTCTGGCTGGGCTCTCTCTTAAAGATAGGCTGAGAAGCTCATTCATCCGGGAGGGGCTCAAAGTAGACCTGCTGTTCCTTCACATCGAGAGGGGCCAGTTGAGGTGCCTCGGGCATCTGAATAGTATGCCTCCTGGATGCTTCCTTGATGAGGTTTACCAAGCATGTCCAACCGGGAGGAGACTTAAAGGAAGACCCAGTAAATGCTGGAGGGACTATGTCTCTTGGCTGGCCGGGGAACGCCTTGGGATCTCTCACGGAAGAGCTGGCCTGAGTGACTGGGGAGAGGGAAGTCTGGGCCTCTCGACTCAGGCTGTTGCCCCCACGACCAAAATCAGGATAAACAAAATAAAATGGTTGGATGAAAAGAGACAAACTAAAGCCAAACATAAAACAGGGAAACAAAATTAGAAAAGGAGGAGATGAGAAAGAAAGAAACTAAAGTCAAAGTAAAAACAGGGGAAGAGAAGCAAGAGAGCTAAAGGAGGAGACTGAGAAATTAAAATAATTCAAGGGCAAGAATGAGAAAAGAGACAGAAGGATAATAACAGCAAAGGTAGAAAATTGTTACTCTAATATGGGTAATATGGGACATGCTAACGTGACTCTGGAGTCCAGAAGCAGCGTTGTGGTTCCTGATGGATTTATAGATGTAGGTTAATATTTTAGATCAGACCTGTGTTATTTAAAAATGTGTGTTGGACACGGACATATGGCTCAGACCTTTTGCTGCAGCTGTAAACGCAATTTTCCAGAATAATTAAGAGCACAGAAGTAAACAAAATACAGTTATTCACAATACTAGCAACATCAGCTACCTTGTTTTACGTGCTGGAGTGACGTACGCAAAACACAGTTCTTCACTCTCTGGTGGAGAGTGTTTTGTTTTTCTGTAATGATTTATGACAAAATTCCTTAACAAAATGAAAACCTAAACCCAGTTCATATTTATATAGATGATAAAGTGTAGTTACACTGTATTTCTACTATTTGAATGCCAAGTCTGGCCAATACCTTTAATGATGCTTGATAAAAAAAATAAATCTCACCTGGATGTCTGTGTCTGTGGCTCCTGTGATCCAACGAAGCATGTCCTTTCCTTGTTCCTAATGCAACGCTGCAGAGCACAGAAACCCCCAACAGGACCAGCAAGGCCCTCAGCAGGCCTAAGCCCTGGCGCTTCGCTATCAAAACTCCCATCTTGCTCCACCTGAGCAACCGTGCACTTTACTCCGTCTCCGACTCTCTGGTTCCTCTCAGTGGAGTGCCGCTCCCACTGAGGCCGTTTCCTGTTTTGCTTCCAAACACAATGTTCAAGAATCTCCTAGTTCATTTGCTGCAAAGGGTCTTTTTGCTGCAGATACTCATCACCGAATTTCTCTATCTTCTTCCCACTGCTTTGTCGTCTTTCTGCTCCTCAAAATGTGTTTGGTTCTTCTCTCTCCCCGGGAAAGAGCCTATAATGGAGCAGAAAAGGCAATTTAGTCAACAAAAGCCTTTTTTCACTATAAAAAATTATGTTATTAAAAATAATTTTTAATTATGCACATTTAGAGTTAAATAGCACATAACAAATCAATAAAAAGTGACAAAGTCTGGTCTTGTGAATGGCTGTTGTGTTAATGAGGACAATGCACTAATTATACAGGCTGTTGTCTGTAAACCCATTTAATTCAATTAGATACAGGCTGAGTGGTTGCAGAACGGACGGTTCATATGACAGCAGGTCACTCTGTTCATCTTTTTATCACTCGTTCTATTTAAAGGGAAAGATCATTTAAAAAACACCCATATCCACTGCTTCCATGGCTTCCGGTTTCATCTGTTCAACTGGAAATCTAAGGTGATGATGAGGCGTCTGTGACTGCAGAGAATGAATCAGCAGGACTCAGACAAAATTTGATCTCTTCTGAGCCGAACACGCCCATCAACAGCCCTGAGCTGTAAGCTAAAAACCGCTCGGTCTTACAGGAAACACTAGACAAATGTCAATGTGGTGCAAAGTTAATGAAAATTCTTGGAATAAGAGCACACTTCAAGATTTATGTTTGGTTAAAACAACACTTTTATTTCTGCTTGGCTTGGTAATGGGGTGCGCAGGGCCCCAATGATAATAAATAGAATTTTTAAGTTTGACATTGGAGGATCATGGATGAAAATGCTGAATACTGGCCAACTCTCATCACAGGCCACATTTTTGGTGCACCTTTGATTAACGATGTGTCACTTTTTTTTATCTGAAAACACCTGAAGTACTTATTCAAATTGAAAATCATGTTCTTAAAGCTGACATGAACCTCTTTTTTTAATTCAAGGAATTTAACATTCTTGTTTTTATTCATTTGGCATTTGTTTTATATCAAACAAAACATAATTAATTTAATTAACCTGACGTGTTTTTGGTCTGTGGGAGAAAACCCACAAATGCATGATGAGAACACGCTAACTGCATTTGTAATGACTGCAGCCAAGTTTTAAAGGGGAACTAGGAGGTTTTGGCTTGCTTTTAGTGCCACCAGTATCCGTTTTCATCTTTTTAGCACCTTAATCTAACAGCTTAAATGCCTTCTCAGCCTTCCTTAATGTCTATAGGAGTATGTCATCACTAAATTAAACAAATCGGCTGTGTTCATTATCTAAAACTTACAGAAAACATGCTGGAACCAGACTGCAGCACCAGGTAAGTCCCAAGAGAGTGGCCTGCCAGTCAGAAGTTGCAAGTGGAATATTCTGGCTCCAGGGGGCAATAGGGGATAGGGGTCCTTTGATTAACCCAGTAAAGGGTCATTTTAGCACATACTGGCTCAAGAAAATGATTTAAAAGTATGAAAAAGTCACAAAGTAGCCCTTAACCTGCAACATACTTGTTGTGAGGAGACAGTGTTGCCAGCTGTGCCACCATGCAGCTTGTAATGGCACATACACACTTCACTACACCTGGGCTGGGTTTAGAGCATTCTCATTTAGGTAGACTTGGATTTTCCTGCGCGCAATCGGATGTCTTTTCACTTCGAGATGGTCTGTCTGGAGCCAAACAGGCCCAACACGCCCACTGCTGACTGATTAGCTACTCAAAATCATGCCTACCATTAGGGGGAGCCTCCGATTGACAGAATCAGACGCGGTGGCATCCCGCATGCGTGATACATTATCATTCTGGATGCTGTGGAGCTAACGAGCCTCTGACTGAAGTTGTTTTACTCTGTCTCTCACTGCTATGAGGAGAGCGTACACACACACACACACACACACACACACGCACACACACACACACACACACACACACACACACACACACACACACACACACACACACACACACACACACACACACACACACACACTTCCAAGCACGCACACAATGCTGCCAGACACTGCTCAATCACATCCTCACTCCTAATGCAGTGTGGAATGGATGTGGCCAGGCTGAGGCGGGCAGAGCGGAGTGGAGCTGATGTTAGTGTGTAAATGGCATTTGTATAAGTTAGAGCTGTGCAGTTAATCAAATTTACATTTCAATCCTGATTTTAGTTCAAATAATGAAAACAATGTTTCTTACCCTTCTGAAGGCAAAACTAATGGGCATCTGATGGTGGTGTTTCGAAGGGTGTTAAAAGTCGATGCCAAATAGATGGCAGAACAAGGGCAAAACATAAATATGTCGTGAGGCATGCTCAAAGAATATCTCTAATATATATATATATATATATATATATATATATATATATATATATATATATATATATATATATGGATTCTCATATGCTTTGTGGCTCAGTATTTATTAAATGTTTTACATATGGTTCATTTTCCAAGCTTCAACAGTCTTACAAAAGTAGTTTTTTATTCAGACTGACCCCATGAACACCCAAGCTCCAACAGCAGCTCTTCTCTTCTTTTAAAGCAACATTCATGTTTTCTTCAAGAACCTAATCACCCAAGAAAATATAATTGAATTATTTGACATTTACTTGTGTTTTTAAACCTGTCTAAATGTTACAAAAATGTTTTGGGGCTTTTTTATGGTAACCTAACAATGACGTAATTTTGGTGTGCATTTTCTTCCACAGAATGTGATCGCCACTGATGTACATTGTTGCTGGCAGGCTTCCTAAACTCTAAAAAACTCAGATTATTCTGGGGAAATGATCAAGATTTTGATGTTTACCAAAATAAATGTCTCCATAATTTCTCCTTATAACCTAGGAAGCATATTGACATGATTGCATCAGGTTTTAGCTCACTGTAATCTAAATGCCAGAGACAAATCCGAACAGGTTTGGAAGCAGCCGGTTAGAATTGCATCCAATCAGAGCCCTGCAGCATGTAGTGTGTTACAGTGGCAAACCCAGTCAGTATTAGTTAAATCCTCGAGATTGGCCCGGTCTGCTTAAGAATGAGTAGAAATCTGTTTGAACATGAGGGAGTCCAGATGCACGCTGCCAGAGCTGATGAAATATGAGCTCACAGATTTGTCTGCCTTCTCCATCGCTAATTGGCTGGTAAAGGAACAATTAGACTTTAAAAGAGACTATTTACACAAATCACTAAAATCCAAACTTTATCAGCTGTTCAAATAATCTCATATGATCGGATTTAGACGTTTCCTCTTTCTAAAGCAATGTTTTCTTTTCCTTCTGCTCTGCTCTCTGCTCAGACTAAATGTAGGTTTAACTTTGTCAGAAGATGAAAATGGTTGGTTACTAATGACCACATGACCAGGCAGCTTTGAAGTGATGTTTAACTAATTCCTTTAAATTATTCTGATTAAGAAGTCCGTGTGTGTCCATCACTCATTATTTATTTGCAGCAAAACGACTGCTTGATGCAGCGGATCAACCGGGACCAGCCGACATTACCCCAAGGAATTATTTAAAGTACAAAGAACATCAACAAGGAAAGACACTCAGAACTTGTGGTGTGAACTTTGATGAACAGATACCCGCTGTGCAGAATCTGTTAACATACCTCTCATGTGTGCATCAAATTAAAGATAACTTCACATGTAAATAAGAAAACTTGCTTTCTCTTGTCATTTCCTGCTACACGTCTTCCACTAATTGTCAGACAAATGGACATATTTCTTCGGCTGAGTCAAACACACATTAACACGTAAAAGAACATTAATAAATAAAATGATTGATGCACAAAGGGTAATCTGGTGTGTGACTGTGACTTTAATGATGAGTGATTTGCTCAAAAACGACCTCGCTGTCAAATTCTAAGCAGCGTGGTGACTAATACCACCCGTTCAAGGTAAAAACAGGGCATTTCATGTTTCCTGTCCATCTTGCATTAGTTTTAAACAAGTGTGTAGTAAAAAATTACCAGATATTAAGACTTTACAATTAAGCTATAATTTCCTTGTGTTGATGAATTTCAGCTTCCTTTATTAAGGCTGAAATACATTCATGCACAAATGTGGCCGTCAGGTTTAACTGTTCATATGAAACTTTATGTGGAAAAATAGAAAAAAAAAACAGAGGCTAAAATAAACTTTAAACTATAATATAGTTTTTATTTATTTATTTTGTTAGGTAAATAATTCCATCCATTTGGATTTTGGGGGGCGTTTTCCTATTCCGAACAACTTTAGTTTAGAGAAACAGAGATTGTTCCCTCCGGGAATTGATGACAAAGTCCGTGCCATAGACATGAATATGTAGACGCCCCATTGGGCACTGGAGAGCGTAACAGTGTCACCGGCATACTGGTTGGGTCCCCCACACTCCAAACCCAGCTGGAGTCAACACAGGGTGGGCAACTATGCCCGTTTTTGTGGTGCACGATTGAAAACAGAGCACATTGGATTACTATTCACCTTTCTAGCCTACCTGATGGGATTTTCTTTTTTTATTTATTTTATGTATTTCTATTTCTATTTTTCTTATCATGCCATATCATGACTCTGATTTTGTGATCAGCGTAATTAAATGTGTTTTTAGTTGGGTAAGCACCTTCCTCTTTAGAAATGAATGCATCGGGGTGAATGAAGACCCGTCTAAGATGGCGGCCGGCCACTACGGCGGCTCCAATTGGCAGCACCAGTCCACGAGGCGTCTACGTATATGATGTCTGTGGTCCATGCACCCAAGACCAGATCATATTCCTGCCATCTTGAAACAGCTCCAACACTTTATAGACACCCATGAGAACGGTGTCTAATAAACCTTCACACAATCATCTATTTGAATTTGCACTGCTGTGGTTGTTTACAAGAATAAACGGCAGCAGAAGCTGAAGAACGTCTTCATGTGCTCACGCCCAGGAGGAGCCTCGAATAATTTTATGCCTCATAAAGTGTTTAGTGTAGATTACACATGAGCTGCTGTCACATTCAGGAGATTAAAGCTGTTTTAAAACGACAGTCCACCATTTAACTCACCAGTATAGTCCAGGCAAACCCAACACCAAAGCACAATGGCTGGTATCTTTAAACGTCTCCTTTATTTCACAATGTCTCAAACAAATTTGATTTACTGAATCTCTGAGCAACTTTCAGTTTTAAATTATGCAAAGATTTCTGCAGGAATAGTAATAAGATCTCACTGGACTTGACTCCTGGACGCACCAGAGGTTCTGCATTTTGCTGCTCAAGATTTATAAAACAATGTTTACATAAATGCCTCCGAATTTTCTAAAGAGACCTGAGCAATATTAAAACAGCAGTACATATTTATATTAATTGCATTTAGATTAGCCATGAGCCCTTGTGAAGGGACTCTCTTTCTCCAAATCATGGCTGTTGAGAAAACATCTAAAAATGGTTGAAATGTCCCTTTTAAATCCTCAATGTCAAAGTGTAAACTAAAGAGCACGTCAGAGGGAATAAAATACATATTTTGACTTGGCTTTAACAAACTATTCCATTCCTCTGTTTGTTTTTGCAACTCCAGCCGCCAAGAAACACCATAGTTTGTTTTAAAAATAACAACAACAAAGAAATATAATACACACTGTACACAGAATCTGCATGTTTTCTGGCATTTCTAATGCTTGATGGAGCAACACAGACTGAGGCAGAGACACAAACTGCTGCAAAGAAACAGGCAGCGATAATGACTCCCGAGGGCACGCGTGCCTTTTGGCCAGACAACTTCCTCTGTCTGAATACATGACTCAAGAGCCACATTAGAATAGAGAACAGTCTGTGTGTGTGTGTGTGTGTGTGTGTGTGTGTGTGTGTGTGTGTGTGTGTGTGTGTGTGTGTGTGTGTGTGTGTGTGTGTGTGTGTGTGTGTGTGTTCGTTTTTGCCCTGAGTCTCAAGTGATGTCCATGAGTCAAGTGCTTGATTAGACAACAGTGATTCATTGGCTGGACACATACTGTATGTTGTGTGTGTGTGTGTGTGTGTGTGTGTGTGTGTGTGTGTGTGTGTGTGTGTGTGTGTGTGTGTGTGTGTGTGTGTGTGTGTGTGTGTGTGTGTGTGTGTGTGTGTGTGTGCGTGTGTGTCATGCTTATAAGTCAAGTTCCACATCTGAGAGCAGCTTAAAATACAGATTAGGTCCCAGAATTAAATTTTTCCTGAAAAAGAAAAAAAAAACTCATTTTGCTTCTAGTGTGACTTGTTACAAACTGAGCTGTTTAAGCGATTCAGTAAAAAAAAAACTGTGATTTTCATAATTTTTGCTTTTTAAAATTTGAGTGTGATCTTTATGTTTCTTTACTTTGGACAGAGTCCAGTGTACAGCATGCGACAGCAAACAGAAACGTAGCTTCTGGAAGGAAAGTCTACCTTTTCCTCTTCTGCTGCTTTTTATTTCTTCTCAGAAACGTCTCCAACAGAGTCACTACCAATCTCCCAAATCCAAACAAGCCTGTAGACTTCTTTGCTTCAGTTATGGCTGCAAGTTTGGACTTTTGTGCATAAATGTTACAAAAAACGTCTGATGAGTGAAACTGCTTTATTTAAGAATTCTTCTAACTACAAACTTTATTTTGTAAAGCATTATTGGAAATTTGCTGCTAAACCAACTTAAAACCCTTTAAAATATGATATAAAATGTATTATTATTGCATGATTGTTTGAAATTTCTCCGTATTTTACACACATACAAGGTTTTTCATGCCTGTTCCCATTAAACAACAAGAACAGGCTGCGTCTGACCCTACCTCTTCCTTTCAAAGCCTATCAAAGCCTACTGGTTGTGCAGCACCAGGCTAAAGACCAAAGGTGACAGATCATTTGCTGCTGTGGCCCCCAGACTCTGGAACTCTCTCCCCCTGAGCCTGAGATCAGTGGACTCAGTGGACTCCTTTAAAAAGCAGCTGAAAACTCACTTGATCAAGCTGGCTTTTGTATGACCTTCTTCACCACTCTCTCTCTTTCTTAACATTTTTTTAATCACAATTGCCTATTTTTGCTCATTTTAAATATATTTTTAAACATTTTCTAAATGCTTTTTTATATTTTTACATTTTTTGCTTTTGTGAAGCGCCTCGTAATTTTTATCTTGAGAGGCGCTGTAGAAATGATATTTTCTTCTTCTTCTTCTTCACTTTGGGTTTTCTCTCTCAGCTTCCCTCCTCAGTAAGCCAAATCTGCCACTGCAACCATAAAAAAAAAAAAATCTGGGAAAATACTTGACGTCTATAGAAAAAAGAAAGAGAGTCCACTAAAGGTTTTTCTCCATCAGCGAAAAACTTCTATTTTTTACCAATGGGGACCATTAGAAAAGGTCATTTATGAAATATGAACATGATATATATGCTTTAGCTATCTTATGTTTTATGTTTTTTCTATTTCTGGAAAAGGAGGTGAAACGGAACTTTGTGAACAAGATGTTCAAAAGGAATAAAACATCTGCAGCAAGCAAAGAAGAAAGACTGAGAGGTTAAATGTTGCTCTGATTTTCTCCTGTAAACCTCTGTACCCCATTTATTTTAAACATCCATGGAATTCATGGATTGTTTAAGTGAATCTTTACTTTTTCTCATCCTCATTTAAAATAACCCACCTGTGTTATCTCTGATTATGTCTGGAGGTTGTTTCACACACCGTTATGTCTGTAAGGCTTCAGGGTGACCTTCCTCTGTTTGTGTTCTCACAGGCTTTGTGTTTTGTTTCTTCTCACTGCAGAAACATGCTTCAGTCTGTTCTTGTGTGAACTCAGTACAGCAGCTAGTAAACCAATATTTGAGATAATAAAATGGGGGGGGGGGAATGAAAAAATAAAGAAGTAAAACAGGAAAAATGTTTCATCATTTAAAAATATTTCCAAACAAGCCCAATGTAGCAGATAAATAGCTTCTCAGTAAATGTTTGATAAGTGATTGTGGAGTTTGATAATGATTATATAACAGGAGTATCACCACCCCATCACCAGTTTGAGATGCAGGAACAAAAAGGTTGAGACCACTAACACAAAGTAATTTGGTGTGTTTAGCACATTTCTTTACTTTTTGACTGACAAAATGAGCCATCTGTAATCCTAATGAACTGAAAATAACCAAGAAGGCTGAGAAATATGCAAAACCAATTTTGAATCATGCAAAAAGTTTTAGTTTCTTTGCATTTGTCTCATAGAAAACCTGTAATACGCTTTTATCTAAGCAGGCGTGCAATTGTTAGCCTATAGGACATGTTGTGATCTACTACTTTTGAGTTGTGCCACACTCTCATTCATTTATTCAGATTAATTTACAGATAATCTCATCTTCATCTGTAGTCGGTGAAACCACAAACAATCAGAGGCAAACTGCAGCCTCTGGATTCCTCTTTTACCAAACCCAATCTGAACCAGATGTGAGTTTTTCTTGTAAGTTTGTGCAGGAAAAGGGGGTCATGGGAGAGCCACGATGAGATATTCTGTTACAGAGGGATCCCTGAAGTGCTCTGAAATAGATGCTCAGCTTCGGAGTCACTTTTGCTTCACAATGTCTGTTCCATACGGAGGATATGTGATAATAGAGAAAAATACCTTCTCAGGAATAGAGCACCCACCCTGGGACTGAGAGACCGGGGTCCAAATCCCGGTCGAGTCATACAAAAGACTTTAAAAATGGGACCCAATGCCTCCCTGCAGGACACTCGACTTTAAGGGGTTGGACTGGAGAGTTAAACCATCAAACAGTTCTTGAGCACAGCCACTGCTGCAGCTCACTGCTCATCAGGGGGATGGGTCACATGCGGAGATGAATTTCACCAGTGTGTGATGACTAACGGGACTTTAAGGTGACCTGAGTTAACGGCAAAAATGACAGAAAAAATAATGTATAACTGGCATCAACAGAGTCTTAAACAAGCTTATGAAAAAAAAAGTTAACTTGAGTAGGAGCAGATTTTTATTATTATGTAAAGTGTAAGCACAAGAATCACTTCTAACTACACGAGAGACAAAAGGCCCTGGAGGACACAGGAGTGTGAAAGGCACAGCGACCGACAGTCAGTATATTAAAGTTCACTCGGAGTATCTGCTTTCGGTGGCCGGCTCTTTGCGGTCTGGTAAAAGCTTAAAAACAGAGCGCTGCTGAAAACAGACACCCAGCGTTTAGCTCACACCACGAAACCTGAGGCCTAATTGCCTTTCAATTAGAAGGACTAATAGAAGTTGGAGTGTGTGTGTGAGTGTGTGTGTGTGTGTGTGTAAGCATGGCGAGGCAATTACAATGAGAGAACCGCAGAGCTTTCTCAGCATTCGTGAAAATAGGTATTAATGAGAGGCTAGCAACTCTGACACACACAGACACGGAGTCCTAGTTACAGCAAAGTAGGTCTTTGCTCTGTGTGTGTGTGTGTGTGTGTGTGTGTGTGTGTGTGTGTGTGTGTGTGTGTGTGTGTGTGTGTGTGAGTGTGAGGACTTGTATGCCTCCGTGTAACAGCTGATGGTTTCTATTAAGCCATTAGTAAAATTCAAGCACTAATTACCACCCACAAGACCCAGCCTGGTATTTTTACACACACACACACACACACACACACACACACACACACACACACACACACACACACATCTCTATATCAGTATGGAGACATCCATTCCTACCTTTGACCTTTAGCTTTGTTAGGCCTTAATCTAAGCTTGCCTGGATTTTTATTCTAGAATCAAATGAAAGTTTCAGACACTTTGAAGTGATGCTCCATTAAGGGCAACGTGTTGCTCCGGTGTCCGTGAGGGCGCACGATGTTGGATAGCGTTCCTCCTACCTCCATCGCAGCGGTGGGTGGGGTTTGAGCAGGTGCACTTTACCGACTTCCGGGGAGGTTTTGTCACCAAGAGACAAGATGAACGACTCTCTACAGAGACTCGGCTCTCATCGTTCACTTTGAAAACCCGTTCAAAATATTCAATTTGTTCGTGAACGTCGCATCACTTCACTACCCCCTATAACTGTTCTGTCTCGTGGAGGAGCTCATTTGTGTGCATCTGTGTGAAACACACATAGGAAAAAAAGAACGACAGAAAGAATGATTATGAGTAAAATACCAGAAAAACGACATGAACAAAAAGGAATATAGACAATCTAGTGGGTTTCTCATCGCAATAACGAATCAACAGACAAATATAGTGTCCCTATGTGTGTACACACATATCTTACGTCTTATATATAAGATAGCACAGTGTATGTTTGACATACAAAAATGTTTTTGAAAATAATATTATGCATTTGTAGTTGTGTTCAATTAAACTCAGAACAAAATCTAATAAAATACTTTTATTTTTGCTTACAGAATATCAAAATACATATAATTTGTCATCCACAAGGGGGTGCTGCAGCACCCTCAGCACGCCTACTTCCAATGGCCTTGCTCCCATAGTTCGTGTTTATGAGCCGTTCAAAAGAATTGGTTCGTTCGCCAACGTCACAACTCTACCTGGAAGTTCTGATAATAGAAACAAGCCTGAAGGGACTCATACTACTGGAACATTAAGGCCCTGTAGACACGTAGCCGGTGTCCCACAAAACAAATATACTTCTCCACAGTTTGATCTGTCATCCACATGAAAATGAAGATAAATGCAACAAAAAACAATTATTTTAAAAACTCTACTCAAGATGGAGATCTGCAAATGTTTTCATTGTCTGCATTTGATTGTGGATGTGAATAACTCGAGTTTTAGGTTCCGCAACATCACCGCCTCCGACCGACATGCTCTAACATCATGGATGCCTTCGGGACAGTTTTGGTATCATCGATTGTTCATGAGCTATTTGTTCTGCTAGGCTAAATGTAGAAGACCACGGGTGAAGGACGACGCTAATGGTTATTGCCCGCTACCTTTGTGAAAATTACGCAGCAAGATGGAAAGTTATTCTAAGATTTGGGGGACGGCATGGTTGGCATGTGCTATGTGGTTGGGTGTGGCTACGTGTGAACATGTCCTAAATGTTTCGGGACTTTCTGTAAATATGAGGACTAAGTTGTTGGTGGTTGGTACTGATCAGAGGGTTAAAGCATATATCTTGCCAAACTATGCAAAGCTCTGCGTTAGTGTTTTTTTTCATTGTTTGTGTCGGTCTGCCTGAAAAAGAAGGAAGCACAAAATGTTCCAGTTCTATTCATCACCAATAACCCAGAAATCTGCATAATAAGAACAAATAGTTTTCTCAATGCTGAGCTGAATCACCATAAAAGTTCATGTTTATTAATTGTGACATTGTCAGACATCCGACTTATTTAAAAGTCTTAAAGGGAAAATAAAACAAGGACGAGCTGAAAATACATGCATGACACACCAGCACAAGACTGCAATCACAGACCTACAACTGCATGGTGTAATGCCCAGAAAGGGTCATTTTTCACCTACATATTGACCTACATGCCACCGGTCATCTGCAGACATAATTCCATTCTCTAAGTGGATTTTAAAATCTATCTTCCCACAAGCCAGAGGGATACTGCAGTGTTTGTTTACATTACAGGAACACAAGATGTCATAGCCTAGTGAACCTGACCAAATTCTTGCTTTGCAAAGTTTATATGTGTGTGTGTGTGTGTGTGTGTGTGTGTGTATATATATATATATATATATATATATATATGAATATTCACATATATAGTCTGGATTGCCAGGCTAAAGATGTCAGCCTATGTTCCAAACAAAGCCTTCTTTATAAGACCGTAGGATTGCACACTCTCATGAAGGAAAAAGAAACTCTCTTGACAAGCTGTCAAAACCTGTTGAACGCTACAGCTGACACAGCAAAACGGTTCCTTCACCTATTCAGAAACAATTGGTCTAGATGCAAACGATTTCATCTATCTGTTGTGGCTCGGGAAACATCCTAGGACTGACTTGGTCGCATCAAGGTTTTCCTACGAGCCACGTGCATTTGGGGTCAACGACTCCTTGACATCTTGGATCCAAACGGTCCCCAGGAACGGCTACATAGGCTTGACACGAATTGTGTCTGATGCCGTTTTATGAACCATCACTTATAGTTTAATGCAGACAAAATTCTTTTCACACCTAGAACTCAAGTTTCTTCCAGATACAAGGCTCTGATAAACACACACCATTCAATGATCATTCATCACATTCCATCCACTTATATTCATCCATCACATTCGTCTTATTTATAACTTGTCTTGTTTTTAATTTGTTTAGAACATAAATTTCTTACTTTTTATAAACCTGACTCTATCTGAATTCATACGAAATGTGTTTGATCACTGAAAAAGCAAAGAATCCTAATTCTTCTGATTAAACATTCAAAGACCAATCAGAGTGATATTCTATATATATATATATATATATATATATATATAGAATATCAAATTTTATTGGTCATAAGTAAAGGTAAACAAAAAAGCAACAACATATACCCCTTGTACAACGGATAGAGATGCACCGTGATGGAAAACCAAGCAGGGACGCTCGGGGAGCAGATTTGGTAAGCATGAGCATTATTCCCAACCAAATCCTGTCACCTGTTATCCGTCAACATAAAGGTAATGTGCTTAGTGTCATGGAGCTTTGAAGGCTTTCTGATGAAGAGAAACGTTAGAAGGGATCCGTTTGCACAGTGTCGCTGATCTATTTTCACTCAGGAGACAGGCTCCCACCAGAAAATTTACACCATTGTGTGCTTTGGAGTCAACGAGAACGTGGCCAGCTCAGGTTGGGAGGAGTTCAACACTGTTGCTTTCAGACAAATGATATTTTGCTGCATTTGGAAAAAGAGTTCATTCAAGTCAGAAAACGTGTTTGTGGTTTCAGGGGAAAAGGACTGAGCAGTTCAGCTACGGACGAGATAATCCCAGAATCTCCATCGTCTATAGAAAATCGTTTCTTGTGTGGCAACATTCTTAGATGGTTTAGATTTTCAGACTATTAGAGGTTCCTGCAGAATAAGACAAATGGAAACCTGAGCCACAAAAGAAGCAAGCAGAGGAAATCAGGTTTTCAAAGAAAACCATACGGTGAAATGGTTTAGGTCGGTAAAAACAGTCAGGAGGCCTTGTTGTACTGCTGCTTGTTCTGCTATAGAACAAACTCATTTCAGGGATTATCTATAATCTAACAGATCATTCTGCAACCAATTAAGGTAAAACTGCAGGTAATGGTGGCAGAATTGTGGAGTTAATTTAAGCTCTTTGGGATTGGCAGAATTTCATGATTGCTAATAAACTTATTTGATGTAAAATCTTAAAAACAAGTCCTGTTGGACTAGAGATTTCAGACTAGTCAGTTCAAATTTAGATTCAAGTCACAGATAAAGGTAGAGGGAAAATAATGACACCTGTGGCTCAACAAATAAGTAGCAAATTGCTATGTTAATTTGTACCCTGTTAAATAAACAAGGCTAATAATGAAGATGACAAACAACATGCACACGCATTTCAGCGCCTAGCTAGCACCTAATTTGCCATTGTCCTGTTTGCAAAGTCTGAATAAAAGAATTTTTTTTCTATAATCAAATTTAAACATGTATTTTGAAAACTTTTTGGCACATTTTAATTCCCATCCCCAATTACTGAAAATCACACTAATTAGAATGAAAATAATATGCAGTTTGTGGTAAATTATGTGCAATCAGAAAGCGTTCCCTGCTAATGAGACAGAGGTTACGTTTTAACATCATTTAGGAAACATTTTGTGTGCATTTTAACAAACTGTATTCTCTCCTCTCCTGAATTATTGTGACAGTGGTTGATCCAGCGTGACAGCTGCATGATTTCATGCCTCGTGCTGTGAAAAAAAGGGGGACAGATTGGTGGCAACACACAACCGGCGGCTCGCTCGGAAAATGCACGATTATGGTCCGTGCACGGTTATTTAGCTACCGTCCTAATTCGTCATCTGTTCAGTCAAAAGCATTTTCACACAACATGATGTTTTATGGAGGAACTTTTGCAACGGCTGCTCGTTCTGCTTATAGAAAGAGAGAGAGAGGAAAGATGTTTTCAAAGCCGCTAATAGTGTGAAAGCTTCAGCGGGGGGGGGGGGGGGGGGGGCAGATCACTCTGCTGTTCTTCATTTGGCCTCCAAATTCATAAAGACATGGCTGAAAACAACATGACGACCAAACCAATCAGCTCCCACAAATGAGCAACCAGAAAAGACATTACAACTGAGACGCAGTTAAGCTTCAGGCGAGACAATGCCTTTCCAATTAGGCTGCTGACCGCTGCTTATTGGCCATCGGTTTGCATAGAAACGTCCTCCTCATGGGCTTTCACTTTGTGACTGTGTCTTCCTCGCAAGAGGAAAGATGAACTCTGCATTAACTGTAAGTAATAAAAGTTCATCTTTGCAACAGCAGACGTTTAAGAAACGGGCTGTGTTGTGACTCTCTTCTGAAAATGATTTGACCCTAAACTACCATTTTTATATTTTATTTTTCACTCTGTTCTTTATTTGCTTTTTTCATCCTAAATGTTAAATTTCCCACATTTCCTTCCTCCCTAAATGCACCCCCTCATATTTTCCATCTCGCTTCTTCTGTCACAGTCCAGTAGGATCCTACATCGCAAATTATAGCTTTGCAATCCAGGGTTAGACTGACACTGTAATTACTGCACAAGACCTAAAGATTATACTTGGGAATAGAAAACGAACACGGAAATTATGTGGTGCTGCAGAACATTATAGGTTTTGCTTCATTTTCATTCGTCCTTGTCCTTTTTTTTAGTACCTTTTTTATGCCCCATTTGGAGAAAAGACCTCATAGTGCTGTTGGAAGTGTAAAACATCTGCACATGACATCCACGCAGATTCAAAGTGCACATTCAAACGCGGCTGACAGCACAAGAGACTGTTGATGCTGTTAATCTGGGAGGGGAAAAAAGCAAGAGTACATCAAGAAGTCAGCCAAGACAGACAAGAACAAGTCGTGTTTAAGTGCACAAAGAAATAAGGAACGCTTGGAATAAAGGCAGGAAGGGGTGGAAACTAAGAGGAATTTATGCTTTGGAAAAAAGTAAAATCTAAACTTTTGGATGCGTGTGTGTGTGTGTGTGTGTGTGTGTGTGTGTGTGTGTGTGTGTGTGTGTGTGTGTGTGTGTGTGTGTGTGTGGTTTGGCTCTGCAGGCCTTCGAAGGCGGGAGGAGAGAGCGAGAGACGAGGCAGGAAGCGGTGGCGTCTGGAATTGATTTGAGGCTGAGGGAAAAATAGAATGCTTTGGATTCTCAAAGGCTTGAGGGGCAGGGATGGATGACCACAAAGAAATTAAGAAAGGTAGGATGGCAAAAAGGAAGTGACCACATAATCACAAGAAGGGGGAAGAAATGGGAAAATACTGGGAAAGAAGGCAGAAATGAAAAAGGATTCAGACATCTGCACAAAAGTCTGTGAGCTCATTTTGAGTAAATAGAGGGCCGTGCCATCTCGTGACTTCTGAAAATGCAAACACACAAAGGTTTTGTCGACTTGGCAAAGACTCTGATTCTTACACTTGAGTCAATCTATTTTCCTTTGTGCCCAGCACAGCCCGAGGCACCGGTCCCACAGCAGAACCTGTCAATAAATGAAGCCATTTGCAAGAATGTAACTACAAAAAAAAGGGTCACATTGTCATTGTTCCCCACAGATCTGCTACAACAGCATCACAATCGAGACAGGCAACCTTCATTTGAAGAGGGAATCAGAAAAAAAGGAATGACCACCAAGAAAAAGGAACACGTTTGGTGGACAGGAGGGGAGATGGAGTGGAGGGCTGGATAAATGTTAAGACTGCTGAACTGACAGGAGTTTCTCCTGAAAGCCTGTTTCACACCACAGCTGTAAGGCTGTTTATTTTCTATCCGATTTCAGCAGCACACTTCATCCACATCTTCACTCTGACAGTGAGTTAGATCCCACACGTATTGGAGAAAATTCTTGACTAGAATCCAGGACAAGGAATAAAAAATGGAATTAAGCACAAAACTTGCTTACAGTGTTTGTCTTTTGGTTATCAGACGCAGTTTTATTCAAAAAGTTAAACGTTTTTAAACATTCCTTGAAGGAGAACCAAACGCCCATTGTTTCACTCCAGAGTTTTAAAGAAAATGTATCTTATGATGTCAACACAGCATTTTTGTATTTGATTAGTGATGGCGGCCATCTTGAATCAAGCTGAATCCATTTTTAAAGCAGTCCTAGAATTTAAAACCACATTTTTCTATTTGTTGCCAAATGTAGGCAGATTTGGGTGTCTAATGGTGCTTACCCAAAAGCCTTTGCAATCTCTGACCTGCTTCCCTATATAAATTAGTAATGGCTGCTGAGAAACGGTTCCTTCTGAGAAAAGCTGGTTTAACACGACACGAGTTTACACACACCCTTAAATTGGTGTGTCCCAACCCACATCAACGGTGGCAATAGAGCTCCGGGAGTTGACGTCACTTCTCCCGGCATGCAACAGTTCAAACCGAAATGGCGCCATATTGGGTAGAAGCCGGCAGCTGGACTATTTGTTATTGTCAGAAAACTCAATCAAATGGGAAATATGGTAGATTCCTGTTGTGCCCCAGGATAAAGAACAGACGTGGACGACATAAGAAATGAGCCATCTACAGGATTCCCCAAGATCCGGAGCGCCGCAAACGTTGGATCATTGTAATAAAACACGCTAGTGACCGGGCTAAAATGAAACTGTGGGATCCCGAGAGTATAGGTTTTCACTTATGCAGCAACCGCTTCATATCAGGTACTTAAACCAACGTTTCCTCAACTGTGTATGGTGTTTATTTTAAATGCTTTTATTACAATTCTTAGTGGGCTTCCTAAACTTATTTTGGCATGGCTTTTTCTGTCTTATTACTCATAGCAACAAGTAAACGTCACGTAAAACGTTGCCTCGTGAGTTCTGCGTGCTGCCGTTTACGTGTTTTACAATCACAGCAATTAACCAGCTAAGCTGTATTTAATTTTCAAGCAATGGTTGATCAATTGTCAGATCACACATAAAAAGCACTTTGGATTGCTATTATCTGTCTCACCGAGTCAGATCTCAGACAGATCCTGAGACGCTCCTGCCTGACATATTTATTTTATTCACGGAAAAAAATCTAACTAGTGATTTCTCTTGGCGTTCAGTTTATACATGCAAACAGCACAGCACTCTATTTAAACTACTTATATGTAAATCTGTTATTTGTCCATCCATTTTCATCCGCTTATCCGGAGTCGTGTTGCGGGGGCAGTAGCGTCGAGAGGCCCAGACTTCCCTCTCCCCAGCCACTTGGGCCAGCTCCTCCGGGGGAATCCCAAGGGGTTCCCCGGCCAGGTCCGGTAACAAGTCCGCTCCGACAGCTTCTGGCGTTTTTAAAAAGTATCTCAGAGGCACGGTAAGGGTCGGAGATTTTTAGTCTATTTAATTGCTGACTATATAAATCGATTTCTTCGGTTTTAAAGTGTGAAGTAAACTCCGACGAAGTAAAATCCAAGCCGATCCCATTAATTTTGTTTACATTTGTTGCCTGCCAACATGGCGTCTACTCTCTGAGAGTCACGTGACGTCCGGAACTCTATGGTAGTCTAAGTCACACCTATCTACTTCTCAGGGTATCTACAGGTTTAAGGGAGCCAAATTTAAGACTTTTTAAGACCTTTTTTATGGCCACTTTGACCAAATTTAAGCTATTTTTTTTAAATTAAATTTAAGCTATAATTTCCAGCTATTGCCTAGAATCAGTGCTAACCACGTCGCAAACGTGGGATTAGCCATCCAGTTACCATTAAACTTGCACCTCCCCGTGACACAAGCTCCCACTAGCTTAACCAGCTAATGTGCTCATCTAAAAATAACCCCTTTTCACAACCAACTGAATGTGTATGGTTCCACTTATGCAAATATCGTACACAAAAAATGCTGAACACTAGAAATTCATGAAAATTTTATAGAAATTAAAGAATCTTGTTTATTGGGTCTTTGGTAATTTAAGACCTTTGGAAACTACTTAAGGATTATTTGTCATTTTAAAGGATTTTTAAGGCCTTAAATTTGGAAAAGCAAATTTAAGACTTTTTAAGACTTTTTAAGGACCCGCGGAGACCCTGACTTCTGGACCATGGGTCCCTGGAAATAGGAAAAAATTAATGCACATCAACAAAGCGATAAAAGCTATTTTCTAACCCCGTTTGTTGTCTGCTGTGGATTTCACATAGGTGCTGGTCATATGATTAGAATACCATGACAAAGTTGATTTATTTAAGTAATTCCCTTCAAAAAGAAGAAAATAATATACAAGATATTAAATGCATTTACTAGACACAGACTGATATATTTCAAATGTTTATTTCTTTAATTTTTATGATTATAACTGACAACTAATGAAATCCCAAATTCAGTATATCAGAATATTCTAATAATGTGAAAAGGTTCAATATTGAACATGGTGCCATAGCCTCTAGTGAACTAGACCAAATTATTACTTTGCAAAATTTGGTCTAGAAACACTCCATTGGAACTTCTGTGGCTTCTAGAAGCATTCTGGCAGGCCCATCACAGCTCTCTATTGGCATTGCAGGCCAATCAAGGCGCTCTATTAGTTTGGTGACTGAGTGGGACAAGATGGTGACAGACTTTCTTCCGGCTTTTGGAGAGTACAGACGCTTTTTTTCTCCTCTCCCTCCCTCCTTATACCAAGGCCCTTTGTCTTGTCTTGTGTGCACTGCGCTTTCTGCATTTTCTCTGGAAACTGGAAATTATTAAAAATGAACCTGGTCAGTTGGTCTCTCAACGCGATTGACAAAAATTTTTGCAGTGATGAGAACGGGAGAAGGGGCTCCTGGATGCCCCTCTGGGACAGAGCCAGCTGGGTATATCATGGACTCCTGGAAAAAGCGGAACCTGATATGCCTCTCTCAACTGTCTGTAGAGGACTCTGAAGATGTTTGGATATTCGTCATTTTGGTGTCTGGATTCCTGCTGTTTGGCCTGAGCAGTTACCTGGCTTACCGGAAAATAACGAGCTTTCCTGGAATGTTGGCTCAATCCTGGAGCTCAGGGATGGAATGCATCGCGCTGTGAACGCACAAACTGAAATAATTGTCGAGATGAGTCGTAAGCTTGAAACTTTGGCTGAGATTCAGGCTCTGGCACAAAAGGTGGATACCGTCAAGGAGCGAGTGGACAGATCAACATGAATTGGGATGGATTAATTACGCCATTATTGGATCTAGAGGAGTTGAAGACCAACAGAACACTAAGGCAGAGAGGAAATTGTCTCTGTCTGTCCCCAAAATAGTTCTTATCTGAATCTGGTGCCCTTGGAGCCTGTGAGGCTGAAGTGATAACTCTCCCCTCAGAAGAAATGTGGAATGCTGCCGTCACTATGGAAACTCTTTCTCCCTATCCCAGCCTGGGCGGGACTGTGACCGGTGAAGGCCGTGGAACCGTATCTAGGAGTCAATGTGCTCTCTAACCCATTATCTCCCTCCCTTGTCCAAACAGAGGTGATGAGCGCTGCTCCATGCAGCTGCATGCACTGAAGTGAGGAGAGTCCCAACCCTACCTCCCCACCTAGTGGACACTTATGTTGTGTATCGTCTGAAGTCTGTGTGCATGTCTGTCTGAGGTGTTTTTTTGCATAGCAAAGCTACCCTCTCTGTGGAGGGTAACTCTGAAGTGCCTTTTTTCCCTCCCCCTGACTCTATGCTCATATAAACCCTCTTGTTCTATTACGGTAGCACGACTCGGGTTGCGAATGACCACAGTCACCAGTTCTTGTCATGTGTCTATGTATGTGTGTCTGATCTCAGAATTGTGTGTACTGAAACTCTAATTTCCCTCTGGGATTAATAAAGTATTTTTGAATTTGAATTGACAACTCATTTGAAACGGCTCTTACATCAATTTTGGACTACTTGGACTTGGGCTTCATTCGAATAAGTAAGCAGATAGATTCAGAAAAAGGATGCATTTTCGCCTTCTTCAACAGAGGACCGCCTCATTTACCAACATCCATTGCGGTGAGTACGTCATGTTGTTCATTGTCCAATAGCATGCGGAGATTGTTTGAAAACCCCACGACCAAGAGCCGTCAATGGAGCATAGCCAGACTAAATAACACTTAGTTAGTCGGGCTTGCCAGGCTAGTGGTGCCCTACTCTAATCAGTTACTTAGTCAAAACACCTGCAAAAGCATTTAAATGGTCTCTCAGTCTAGTTCTATAGCTTACACAGTCATGGGGAAGACTGCTGACTTGACAGTTGTCCAAAAGACGACCATTGACATCTTTCACAAGGAGGGCAAGACACAAAATGTTGCTAAAGAGGCTGGCTGTTCACAGAGCTCTGTGTAACTGGGGGAGAAGATATTCTACAGTGACATCATATATGGGACGTTTGATTTGGTAAGGTCTTACTCAAACACCAAACTATTGCTTGCTTGCAATGATTTAGGTATGCACTGCCCCCATTATGAGGGAAAATACACAGTCAGTTTGAATTATGTGATAGACATAGTCTAAACACGATTTTTTATTTAGATTGAAGTACAGTGTATGTGTGACACAGGGAGAAAGGTAAAGTGGATTAGAAAATAACTTTCATAGCCTCGCTCACTTTCATTTTATTTTTCTTTGTTCTGGGAACCCATGAGCCGACCAGAAGGGGAGGAAATTTAGATTCCCTATATATAAACATTGGTCATGAGAATGCTAACCACAGAGCAATGCTAGGTCAAGCTACAGCTAACACTAGCCCACGCTACTGCTAATACTATCCTGAGCTACTGCTAATGCTAGCCCAAGCTACTGTTTATGTTCATATTGAACCTGTGTAAAACAACAAATAAGAATGTTGGAGCAAATAAACAAAGATTTTTAACCTAATTTAATATTATGAACCTTTGTTTTTAAGAGCAACAATGGTTGCAATCTTAATCTCTTAGTTGCTCAAAGTTTGGCACAAATGAGTGTTTGCTTTTAATAATCTATTTAATGCTTCAAACAGCATTGCCCCCATGCGTAATATTTTCTATGTATGAGCTCTGAGAACCATAAATCTGCACGCTGCAGAGGACCAATGAATATGCCATTTACTGATCAGCAGGAAACCCATTCATCTTATTAGCAGTGCTCGTTAAAGCGACCGCAACAGTGATGAGTGTCTTAGTGTGTTATTGGCCCGGTGCAACAGTTAGGCAGCTGCCAAACCGCCACAGATGGAGAACAAAGAGGACGGCCAAAAAGAATTGATACCGCTTTCAAGTCCATGGTGAACATGTGACATTACGAAGGAGCAGATAATGGATGATGGCGGTCGAAAAATTAAGAGATCAACTGAAATTGCCAAGCAGTGGGGAAAAAGAGGGGGAAAGAGAGCAAGAGAGAGGGATTTGTGTCCATCTATGGTTAGCCATGTGTATTCATGCTTTAGTGAGTTCGATTCTGTTCCAGCACAATGAATAGGGACTAGAGATATTCAAATGTGAGCCAGACAGAGAGAGAGCAGGATATCAAAGGGAAGCTGGGAGGATAGGAGGTGGAAATCCTCTTTTTTCTATTCTTCCCCAAAGAGAAATGAGAAACTTAATCCTCAGGGCTTACATTTGTTTTTTTCCTCTCTATCTCACTGTATTTTTGTTTATCGGCTCCCTGATGCTCTCTCTTCTCCATCCGATCTTTGCTTTTCCTCACGCTATGCTTAAAACTTTCAATACTGAGTGCTGCCGTCCATTATCCATATTTGTAGCTCCTCATTCTAGCCTCTGTATCCTCTTCTCAACTACCTCTGTCCCAGAATCCCTCTTCATCCTGCTCTTCTCCCTCCATCCCACGGATTCCTTGCAGCGTTATCTCACCACAAGCACATTTATCAGCTGATTCTGCCTCTTCCTGTTCTCCTTTCTGCTCAGTGATGATACATATATCATATTTACTTTTGATGTGGGCATAGAGCAGACTATAATGGATTTACTGACAAAAAATAGAGGAACAGAAGAGGCTGAAACTTGCAAATTCAAGGGACAGTAATACAGAAAAGATATGGTGAAGATGAATGGTGGGAGGAGGAAAATGCATTCATCACAGTTTAACAGCATTTCTATTAAATGTATTTGTCACTGATCATCTATATTTAAAAACAACACCACGTGCCTTATTTTATTTCTAATTCCTGTGGAAATCCAACGCAGGTGGCTCTGTGGCAGCAGGCTCAGCTGTAATCTCATATTAGAGGACAGCTTCATTTCATGCATCCTCTGAGCTGCTAAAAGCAATTTCCCCCTATTCAGAAATGCCATTTTATCCTGATAGTGGATCGTTGAAGCCTTTAAATTAAATAATGTTACCTGATCTCATCTTTCAGCATTCCCAAAGCACAGTTGATTACAGCATCCCACATGTTGCTAATATATAAGTAACAGCAACATGTTTGTTTGAATCAGGCTGCAGTGGAGAGGTCGTAAACAAGACTTTGTAGACTTTAATAAATAAACTGGCCTGTTTTAACCCCAACAACACACACCTACAAGCTGCAGAGGTTTCGTGGTACTTTTAACAGAACTCAACAGCTTTATTTTGTAATTCTTCAATCAAACATCAGTGACAGCTGGTGCCATTTTTTTGGGTGGGGCGTATTTTAACAGTTGTTGTACCCAAAAAAAAGCACGCCTGCCGACATTTGCATGCCCTGTTGTGGGAAGGTGCATATGAGTAACAAGGCAGCTTTTTAATACACGTGTACTACTAACATGCTTCCTTACAAATGATGGTTTATGGACAGATAAATAAAATAAATCATGGTTTATTTAAAAAATAAATCTTTAAAACTGTTTGAAATTTTGAGTTATATTCCTGTCACCAAATCCATGATTTCATAAAAAAGTGACTTTGGACAAAGATAAGGGAGATGAGAAAAGAAAGCGTCTGTGCTCTTCGAGTGCCAGAAGAATATAAAACTGAGAATGTTTTTAATCGACACTTAAATGCAGCACTTTTAGTCTGTATGATGAAAGTTGTTTCGTTTATATATATATATATATATATATATATATATATATATATATATATATATATATATATATATATATAAAACTATATATATATATATATATAGTTATTCCTATCTTCTTCTTCCTCTTCCTGTGAGACTGGTTGGGCGACGTTCTAGCGCCCCCTACGGACGAGCTGCCGCTGGTGAAACCCACTGCACGTGAAACCTGGGAGCTCAAAATGAGATGCGCAAGATTGCCCCATAGGCTCGTTTCGGAACTTCCAGGTAATTTTACCAAAACGTCACAGTAAATGGCCTGTATTTGATATAGCGCCTTCTAGAGTCCTGGAACCCCCCAAGGCGCTTTACAACACAATCAGTCATTCACCCATTCACACACACATTCACACACTGGTGGGGATGAGCTACAATGTAGCCACAGCTGCCCTGGGGCGCACTGACAGAGGCGAGGCTGCCGAACACTGGCGCCACCGGTCCCTCCGACCACCACCAGCAGGCAATGTGGGTTAAGTGTCTTGCCCAAGGACACAACGACAGTGACAGACTGAGCGGGTCTCGAACCTGCGACCTTCCGATTGCGGGGCGAGCACTTAACTCCTGTGCCACGTGTCTCCCTTTCACCCTGAAAGAACCACTTCCGGGACATTTCAGGAACATGCCTTGGGGTATGTACTTGCAAATGGTCCAGTAGAGTTTCTGAGTGGGACCTGAGGTTAACTCATGCTGATTGGTTGTAACTCAGTAGGAAATTAAATCAGCAGACATGGACACAAATTTTTTTTTGGGGGGGCGGGGGACATGTCCCCCCCCCCACTTTTTCCAAAGTCAAGTTTTGACCCCTGCACTTTTTACCATCAAAAAACAATATCACTCTATATTAAATTGACACTGGTTGAGCTCTAGGACCAAGCAGAAAACAACCATTTGTGTTGAAGCCTGTTTCCCATTAGAACATACTGTAAAGATCCACCCCCCCACCACCACCACCCCACCCCCATGTCCCCCCACTTCTAAAGTGAAAATTACGTCCATGTCAGCAGACACTTTAAAAAACATAGCATTTTAAAAATAGGGAGCCTAAGTCTACTTGTGCATCATAGGTCCCCGGAAGAACGAAAAAATGAATGCAAGTCAACAGGGCTAAAAACGCTATTTTCTAGTCCGCTTAGCCAAACGCCCTGGATCGCACTTATGTTGTACTGCAATTTAAATGAAAAGTAATGATGGGTGTTTCCATCACACCAGTCACGTACTTTGAGATTTATTATCTTGTAAAAGTTCTTAATTAGCATGACTACAAACCAGAAATCAGCACGTCGCATATGTGACGTCACCACATAATCTCCTTCCCCGAACGTAGCTGCTACTTACCCAATGATCAGATTTATGGTGGTTATTTCCTCCCGAAGGAAGGATTTTAAGTTTGCTGAACTTAAGCCCTTTTCCCTCAGTTTTCTCCATGTCTGGTTTGATGACGTCACTTTCGTGAAGAGCATTTGTAGTCCTGGACTTATTTTCACACAAAACCAAAAATCATATTTCCCCCTGTTTGAAAAAAAGTGCGTTCTTGGTATCAAAATCTGTCTTTAAAATTCACGGACATCATATGTGAAATCCATGGCACAAAACAAGTGGAATTAGAAAATAGCGTTTTTAGCCCCATTGACTTGCGTTCATTTTGTCGTTCTTCCAGGGATCCATGATGCGGAAGTGACTTAGGCTCCCTATTGGAAGAAGGCCACCTTAGAGGCAAGTAGGAAACGGAACTTAAACTGGGAAGATGACCAGTCTGTAATAAAATGTGATACCTTCCACCAGCTTGATTTTGTTATATGTCATATTTTTCAGATTTATGGGGATACACACATTGAAACAAAAACTTCATGAAAATAACTTTTAGCAGATCCTGTTGGAATTAATTGGATCTTTGGTATAAATTGATCGTTTGCGTGTTCCTGTTTGTGCGAAAAAGAATGGAGTCTTTAGGCTTACATTTCCTTGATGATTTTATTGATGAGAGCTTTCTGTATCTAGCTCTCCATCAGTCAGTCTGCTGGAGAATCAATGCTGTTGGAGGGCATTCAAACAGCTTGTGTGTGTGTGTGTGTGTGTGTGTGTGTGTGTGTGTGTGTGTGTGTGTGTGTGTGTGTGTGTGTGTGTGTGTGTGTGTGTGTGTGTGTGTGTGTGTGTGTGTGTAAATCCCCAAGGAGAAAAAAATCTTTTCCCTAATTCCAGCTCCTTATCTGTCCTCCCAGACACCCATCAGTGTCACATTCTAGAAGATATATGAGGCTGATTGTTAATGAGTTTTAACAGCTTTTTGCTACTTTACGCTCTGAAGGGCTTATCAGCGCTGAGTTGCACCTACTGCTGCTTTTAAAGAAAGCTGCTGGACTTCACATTTCCTGCATCGCTTGTTCACATCCACAGCTTCAAGCGTTGAACCCTTCTGTTGTTGATTAAGGAGATCACTTCTGTTATTTCCAACAATAAAACAATATTTGATTTCTTCTCTCCTTTGACGTAATCAATGCTCAGAAAAACGCACATCATCTAAGTGCTCGCTCTTTTATCATGCATGTCTCTGTCTTTCTACAAGCTGAAACCAGTTTTTTATTGTCACACACAAGTGGCCACACAATCAGCAATAATCAAGTTCCTGCAGAACTTGCAGCACTTGGAATAAATGCACGAGTAATGAGGCACGAACACTGAGAAGAGCAATCATGACCCGATTAATGCACTTTTTGAGGCTCAAGTGTATTACGCACAGCAGATCAGATCATTAGATCAGAAAACAGTCTGCTTTTTGAAGTGTGGTGGTATAAAACCTCTGGCAGAAAGAGGCATAAAACAGTTTCAGGGAATTCTTTCTTCAATATCTAATTTTGTAATCATACACTGCAGCTTTACGCCTCGTGTGCAATGATGCCGTTGTAAGCATTCCATTACATTGTGTTTAATGCATGTAAAATCAGACTACAAGTCTAAAATGCATCGGATACGTGAGCTGAGTGTAAACAAACTGGCGATCCAGAAAGCTCCTTCTGTGAAATTAACTTTACGAGCGTGTCTCTTTGAAATTGAAACCCGAGTTTGTGCAGCTTAAGTCTGCAGCTCTCCTCCCTGAGAGGTTTCATTCTACAAAGTCTCCAACTTTGTGTCCACGCTGCCTGCGAGCCCAGATACAGCACAATTACAAACCGAATGGATGGGACGTTCTCCTGCTGGATTCATGAAAAACACAGAAAATCCTTGCCTGCCGACACACAAACACGCTCAGAACAATAAATGTGTCGCTTTCTTTCTGCGGCAATGGGTCCAAAGAGGAAGGCACTTATCTAAGAGAAAGGGAAGTGGAGATACATAATAAGTGCTGGGAAGAAAAAGGGTGGTACGGCCTGAGAGCTGCTCAGATAAGCGCTTTTGTCTGTTTTCTAATTCTCCATGGCTGAGACAGACACACAGCCTAACACCGACTGCCAGTTTGTCTAAGTTATCACAGTCACTGAGAAGGTCATCTGGATGAATGCTTCTTATTACAGGATGTATGCCTTTATCCCGTTATGGAGGTCAAAGGGTCAAACATCCAGTCAGGGCACAGCTAAGCTAAGCCTTTTTGAAATGAAGACTTATAATGCGCTACAAGCCGAATCAAGAAAAGTCAGAGGAGATTTATTCCAACTGCAAAGCAAAATAAACTAGAAGTAAGAAAGAGAGAAAAGCAGACAAAGACGCATCAAAAGGGCAGAGAAATCATGCATGTTTCATGGAAATGTTCATTTCCTCTTAAATGACTAAACATGCATTGTGCATAAATGCTCTTTGGTTCACATTTAGCATTTATAAATCATAGATCACCTCAGTTGTCACAGCTGGTCAGATGTGTTACACTCTGCATGAGTTTTATCAGCATTTACCTGCTTTTCTAGGAGTGTGAGGAGGTCATTCACATATTTCCAGGTAAGAGACCTATGATGAGACTCCTCTTTGGTGTTGAAGCGTATGTCATCGTTGCATTTCATCTTACTGATTGTGATTTAGCTGGATACAGAATGACTGGTTTACACATGGTGGACAGTTCACCTCATCAAACCTACACCAACATCTACATCTCACGTCTAGAGCTATAAAAACGTCGCCACAAAAACAGTTTCTTCCCCTCTGCAGTTGGACTTTTGAACGAAAATCCTAGGGCAGCCCACTCAAATCGATTGGTCCCAGTCACGTGACCCGATGCTGTGCTTGAACCATTCAACAAATACTCAGATTAATACCTACACGGAGTAGATAGCTGCTTCTCTAATTCTTGCCACTTTTTACATTAATAATTTTATCATGAGTGTTTTATTAGTTCTTATATTTGCTTATCTCTTAATTAATTTTTTTTCTATCTTACCTTCTGCACCAAAATACCGCAGCAATTTCCTAATGTTGTGACTTGGCACACATATGGCAATAAAAACTTCTGATTCTGATTCTATAAAGAGTCCAGCAACGTCAAAATAAAACATTTGGACCTACCTGAATTGTGCTATGATAGAGGCTTTTGGCATGTGAGGCAGGTGAGGTGATTTTAAATAAAATGGTAACAAAGTGACTTTATTTTGTTTCAGTTGAACTAACTTTAGGTCATTTGGTTGCCAACTTCTCCAAAAGTCCACCAATAAAGGATTAATAGAGAGCTGTGATTGGTCAGATACAATTCTGCTCTGGCCAATGGAAGAGCTGCTGAGGCTACTGCTACAGTTGGTCTAGATTTGCAGTCTAACCTGTCAGGTATCACAGATACAATCTAATTTATGAGCTCGCCTGTCAGAACTCCTCCATCAGCTGGAGCTCTGAGATTCACAGATCAGCTACTTTTGCTTCTGCAACTGAGACCTGCTTTTAGTTTTAAAAAATGATTTCAGATTTTTCCAGTTTCACAGCACATTGGTGAACACTAGTTGTTTGAAATATGCGTTCAAAAATAAACCTTGACTGAAAAAGATGCTGCAATGATTATTGTAAAGTCAAGATATTCCAGGAACATGACAGCGAGGTCCAGTGCCTCAAACGCTTTTGTTGAAATTCCCTCACAAATGTTGTTTGCAGTTTGGTGCAAACAGTTGTCACCCATGGTGCAGACTTTACCCTTTTATGCATTAATTCTGACAACTTCTGTCTTTGTTTTCATTTTATGTATGAAAAGTACATTTTATACTTAAAATTTTGATATGTACTTTTGACAAGTTTTTATTGTCATTCAACAATTGGCATTTTACTGAACTAACACAAAAATGTTAGTTATCATATTGTTGTTTTTGGTCACAACACAAGGTTATGAAGAACATGGGCTTCATCTAAGCTCCAGTGGTTCTAGATTCAGACGTAAGGCGGTTGGTTCAGGGTTCTTCTGGGGGGTTGTGTGTGAGTTTGCTTGAAATAAATAAATGAACCAGAGATTAAACTTGGTCCAACTTACAAGTATATAACTTTAGATGATGATTAAATTCTAAATGCAGGTTTTTGTCCATTTGAGTCTCTCGTTTAGATTAGATGGGTAGCTAATAAACCTTTGTTTCAGTGAAGACAGAATAAATGACAGAACTGTTTTACTGTCCGCTGGAACAAATCAGACAAGCAAATCACCTTTCTACACAACTGCAAAGTGACTGTTTTGACGGAGGGATATTTTTTTTTCATCCCAATAATCAGAATCATCATCGCTGTTTTTGAATCGATCTTCCTCCCAGTCATCTTCATCCCAACCAGTTGTCCTGGCTGACACTCAGAGTCAGGTTTGTTATTGTTGTCCTTGTCTGACCTACTGTATGGGACTCTTTGTGGACATTTGTCTTGTTCCTATTTCCAACCTGCAAGGGAATGATTAGGCTGCAGCTCTGGGATCGACTCGTTGGCCTGCCATTTACTGATAAGCACGCTCAGGATCAATTAGATGGCCCTTTAACACATTCAACTTGATTTCCGTCCCCTAGATGAGTAGAGAATGGCTTAGTGTTGAACATGTGAGGTGCCTGATCGTGTAACGTTGGAAACATGCGCCCAAAGGCTGGATGCTTTGTAAAATACATTTTCCAGGATGTGAAGATATTAAATATTCATTTTTACAAATACTGCTTAACAATCTGCTCCAGGCACACACAAGCTAAACGCATGTGAACATGTTTCCCGTATTAGCCAAAGGAGCTGTTGATCATTATCACCGTAAACTACAAACGGCTTCTGGAGACAGGCGGAAAATTCAGGAAAAAGCTACAGAAATGAGTGTGGCCACTGCACCAAATCCTCAGTAAATCAAAAACAAACAGAAAATAAAACATAGTTGGCTCACCAATCTGGGCTTTTCCTCTCCACAGATCTGCCTGAAATAAACAGGATGGAAAGGTGCGTTAATCACATGTGATAAAATATTTTATTAAACATGAATCATGTGTGAAATGTTACATATTTCATGATATACACATGAAGTAACTCAGCCTTCATCATATTCTACAAATAAAGGGAAATAAAAAAGAAACGTAGTTTCCACACACTGTAGCTAAAAATAGCCTTTTTATGCTAATTTAAAAATGATTCACTCTGCACACAATCGTTTTATGATCTCTACGTTTAAATAAATCTGTCAGTCGCTTTCAAATGGAGAATAATGATAAAACATTAAAGAAGCAGAAACATCAGCAGATATTTATCCTCTTTGGGCTGTTTCACATTTTACCTAAACAACTTTTCTGAACCTGCCACAGTGGAGCGAGTAAACCGTAGAACATGACACCATGCCATCCACATCTTCACTTTGTCAGTGTTGTCATTTTTTTCACCTAAGTCTTTGGCAGTTATTAGCACAAAATATAAAACTCGGGCTTAAAACAAACTCAGGATCCGTGAAGATATTTTGAGTACTTTTATTTATTTTATAAAGTGGATGGTCTAAACCAGATAGGAAATAGATTTTTGTTCTAAATGCAGAAAGATAAATAATAATGCAGTCAGACATGAACAGTATGTATGCACATTTTCCAGATTCATTTAAAGATCAACTTTACCCCTAATTTTAATACTGAAATTTAAAAAAAGTGGTGTCTAATAGGAATGAATGCCTTGTAAGTTGCTCTCTGGGGAAAAAAAGCTCTGGTGCGCCGGTTTGAGGATGGAGAAGTCAGCTGGAGGTGGAAGAGGGCGAACACGATTTAGAGTCTTATTTACTGATATTTTGTCATCTCTCCTCTGATTGGCTAACAGCAACACAACTCTACCACTAACTCTGTTTGCTTTGCAATGTTGATGTTTAATTTCCACAAATTGCTCAAGCGCGGAGTTGGCAATGCTAATGGTTAGCTTCTACTAGCAGAGACGTCCTCTGCTCTTTCCTGGATGCTAAACCAGCAACAGCCTTTTCTGTTTTGAGTCAAGATGGGTGAGTCCATGAATGTTAAGTGACAGTGTGACGTTGATCTGTCAGGCTCTTGTAATCCGACAGTTTCACCGTCTATTTTCTATCAGAAGCTAATGCAGGAGAAAGGTGTAAGAGACTATTTTCATGTTCAGTCTGCATGAAAAACTCGGAGTAACCCATTATAATCAGGAACAATAATAATAAAAATGTTTTTTCAGTGAAGTTGACCTTTAAAGTATCTGAGCTATTTGTGACTAAGGGCTGAGCGATAAATCTCAATAAACCCTGATATTGATTTTAGGCCATATCGCTCAGCCCTAGTGTGACGCTTCTTTAAACTGGACTAAACATAAACTGATCACATTTTAATTTTTGGTAAAATTTCATGATGGAAGTCACAACCTTTATGTATCCATTACATCACTGGATCACCTGGGGTGTTTTTGTAGAACAGTACATGGCTCTGCCTCAGTTAGCTCCACTCCTGTGGAGCTCTGAGAGCTACTTAACCCAGACTGGCCTCAGTAGAGTTGTTCTGGGAAAGCAAGAAAGGTGCAAAAAAAAAAAACAAAAAACCTCATATTTTCACCTGCACTAAGCAGATGAGGATTAAAAGCCATAATGTAGTTTAGATGCATGATAGCGGTTTATTCTTATGGCTGCATAGGAAAGAACATTCATGGGAAATGGTCGCTAAAACTGACCAGCATTAAAGTAAACACACAAACGTCTGCGACTGTCAACGTTACACACATTCAGCTGCAGTTCGATGCAGGTGGTAGTCATTACTAACACATACGAGGGCAGACCCACAGTAGTACTTTTAGGTTTTTAACAAATACTACAAAAAATTAATAAATAAACATTTCTCAGCATAAGATGATTTCAGTTAAAAACTCAGAAAGCCAGAGAGTGATAAGTATTCCTTCAAGGAATCCCATGCCTTTAATTTCTAATGATGTAATTGCTGAATATCAAAAGACTATTCTGCCTTTATCTTCAACTCTACACGATTTAAATCTGTTTATTCAAAATGTACAGAGAGAAATCCTGCAGCTCGATGGCAAAAACTCCCACTATTACCTTGCTATTAACTGTGAACAAATAAAAAAGAAACGGTCTAACATCTGATCAAAGTTTTTTTTAGCTTTTGAACTTTATTACTACAGACTTCAAAGTTTTGCTGCAATGCACAACTTTATTTCTCACATTTTTACATAATCAGACGCATTTATTCTGAGTTTTGTTTAAAAATATCCACACTATAACGTTTGCTTTTGCTTAAAGAGTTCAGAAATGTGTGGTGTTATTTTTTTATTTAACCAGTGTCTGATGAATTATGACAGGATAGATGAAACACTTTGAATCGAAGCGACAGCAGCAGTGCAGTCAAATTTCAGCATCATCAACACCATCACAGAGCCACAAACACCATCATTAGCAGAGCATCACAACAAATCATCATTATTCAGAGTAAGTAATACCCTGCAGCACATCACCAGCCATTATCATCCTGTCATTATTATCATGTAGCAGATGAACCTGCTTTACATGCACAAAGCGCCGGACCCATTCAACTTGTTAAGGATGCAAAAAAAACACACAAAAAAACAAGATTTTTGAGCAGAACATGTCGACACAGCAACGTGCTTATAATCAGAACAGGAAACAGATGTTAAATGTTTTTTTTAAGTTATGGATTATTGAAACATACCAATCACAATAGTTTGAACCCTGCGTTCGTTGCTTGTTAGGGGAAAATGGATTTGACCATGCTCTGGTCCTGCCTGAGACTCAGAGACAAACCTGCCAAAACCACCGGAGTTCGGATTGTGATCAAATTATGAAAAAAAGCTCATTGATTGGGAGAAAACTTCCAACATTCTACCGTGTTCCTTTGCAAGACCACCAATATTTTAAATAGTTGTACCTCAATAACCACATATGCAAGAAGAACAGCTTAAAGCTGCAATAGCAAATCTGCAAAACAAGCTAGCTCAAAACACAAACATGGTTCCAAATTGGGCTGCATGGTGGCGCAGTGGTTAGCACTGTTGCCTCGCAACACGAAGTTCGCAGGTTCGAAACTCGGCTGCGGCCTTTCTGCGTGGAGTTGCGTGTTCTCCCCATGCATGCGTGGGTTTTCTCAAGGTACTCCGGTTTCCCCCACAGATCACAACATGCCCTATAGGTTAAAAAAAATAATTGTAAGTCGCTTTGGGTAAAAGCGTCTGCTAAGAACATAAACATAAACATACATTTCCCGTTGGCTAATACCTCAAGGCCACGTCCGACACCAGTCACCATTTTCTAGGACCAAACCTCTTTTGTTGTCCGTGTCCTCAAATGGCGTTTTATTCTTTTTGGGACTGTGGTAGTTTGTCCTAAGGTTGGAGTAGTAGCAGCTGGCTGTTTCTCCTCTGATATTGTTGTGCGAGACAAACAAATGGATGGACCAATCGTTGCTTGATTGACAGACGTTTTCAAACAAATGCAAGAGAACCGCTTCACTAATTTTCTTGGTTTTGTTTTTTATTCTCTACAAAATATTTTTTAGGTAGAACGATGTGAAGAGGCATGAAAAATAAGTTTTGAGCTAGCTTGTTTTGCAGGTTTGCTATTGCAGCTTTAAGGTGTAAGGCATTACCTCCACATCTAGATGTGGCCTCTGACAAAAAAAAATAAATTCTGCTTTACGGGATACTTTGCACCTTTTTCATATTTTAAATCATTTTCTTGAGCCACTTTGTGCTAAAATGACCCTTTACAAGGTTAATGAAATGTCACTCAGACCCCCACCGCACTCAGTGGCCAGAATACCGCACTTGCAACTTCAGAGTGCCGGTCCGGTCTGTTGGACTTAGAAAAAAATTAGAGCTGACATACCTGGTGCTGCAGTCTGGTTCCAGCACATTTCTTGCATGTTTTAGATCATGAACACAGCTAATTTATTTAATTTAGTGGTGAATCACTCCTGTAGTCACTAAGGAAGGCTGGGAGACGTTTCAGCTGTTAGATTAAGGTGTTAAAAGACGAACGCACAGCGAGAAGATAGGTTTTGTTTTTGGTTCTACTGCAAGGACACTAGGAGGTGCTAAAAGCAATCCAAAACCTAGTCTCCCTTTATGTTTGTTTATTTATTTGGCAGACGCTTTTATCCAAAGCGACTTAAAATTTATAACCTGTAGGGCATGTTGTGATCTGTGGGGGAAACCGGAGTACCCGGAGGAAACCCACGCATGCATGGGGAGAACACACAACTCCATGCAGAAAGGCCACAGCCGAGTTTCGAACCTTCAACCTTCATGCTGTGAGGCAACAATGCTAATAACTGCGCCACCATGCAGCCCATAAGGAAGAAGGATTTTTTTTCAATGTGATTGATATAAGAAGGTCCTCAAAATGCAATATTTCATTTTATGTATTAAAATCGATGCTTGAAAATAGCGATGACGAATGACTACAATCTATGTTCTCCCTGAATGTTGGGATTGTGTGTGATGAATACGTATTCTGCTTTCTGCCTCCTAATCGAACAGTTCAGAGCATCAGGCTGCTTCCATATAGATGCAGTCCCTAAAAAAAGCTTCACTATTCTGCACACCCAGCATCCAATGGGGGAAAAACACCACATTTTCATTAGTTTTATGTTTTTTAAAGCAAGACGTTCAAAATTACTCTCGCTTCATGAAATGTTTATCTTTTGTTTTCTTGAATGGCAAAATTTGGCTACTAACAAAAAGTAACTGATGCTGCAAGTATTAAGGTGGTTGATGTAAGGACAAATGCAAAGATCACTTCTCAGTTAAGACTCCAATTGTTGCAAAAACAGTTTTCTTTCTTTTTGGTCTGTGTACAAATAGAGCTTACATTCACAAGGAAATACACAAAGGTGTGCACACACACACTTGTCATGTGCAAATGCAAATAGGCCGGCTGAAATCTGGCCATTACTGTTGTGCTTGTCATTAGCTAAAAGGCCTGAAGCTGGAGTAAAACCAGAATAATTATTGTGATTATGGGCTTCTGTAGCTGAGTCCCATCCAAGCATGTTATATTCTCTCAGATTAAAATCTGATGTTTCATGCTGTTTCCAAATAAAGACGCTGGGATTTACGCCATGATAGCAGCCAACTGGAATCCCGGCACTAAAACTGGACAGGACAGAAGTTTTATGCAGTTGTTCGGAAGCAAGCAGCACTTTCTAATATCCTGCTTGGCCAGGAGATACTGTTTAAAGCTGTTTTTTTACTGTTTGGCTCCTCATATGTCGACTTCTTGGACTTTATGAGGTAATATAACGGATGACCTTTGCACGAAGAAATCTGGCTGCACTCAGAGGGTCTGAAGTAATTTCTGACCTGAGTTTAAGACTTATCTTAGCCTATGGGAAGAATCATGACAGTATCAACTTAAGGGTCTGGCATGCCTTGGAAGAACACATATCATAATGATATAATTTCAAAAGAACATCATTTTATTTTGAGAAATAAAAAAATTACTGATGTTAAATCTTGATGATTGTTAAGTTTAATGGGGTTGACCACATAATGTTACTGATGAACATAGCACTATAAATTATAATGTGTGTGATTCACACATCATAACATCCCTAGTGTGCACAATAATTTATGTTTTGCCGTTTCATCTGTTCTAAGCTATCCCACCAATATTTTTGCTCAAAATCTACAAAAAAAAAAAAAAAAAAAAAAAAATTGGGTAGTTTAAAGAGTTGAATCCAACAATTAAAGCTCCAATGACAAATCTACAAAACAAGCTCGCTTTTAAACAGCAACATGGTCACAGAACCCTCACCCCTCCTGTCGGCTACCATCCATAGATCATGTCCTGATACTGCAACCTGCAATGCCACAGTGAACAAGATAGCGCTAAACACCAGTCGCTGTTTTTTAGGTCCAAACGTGCAGAAAACCTCTCACAACAGTGGTGTTCTGTTGCTAAATACATGAGTGTGTAATGAGTGGAGGACCCAGAGAAGTGGCTCTGCGAGACCGACAACCAGATGGTCCAATGGTTTTTGGAGCCGTGTTATTGGCAGAGGTTTTCAGAGTAATGTGAAGAGAACCCCTTAGGTTTTTTTTTGGCTTTTCTTTTAATCTTTACTATACATACATATGCACACACACACACACACACACACACACACACACACACACACACACACACACACACACACACACACATATATAGTGCGTGTGAGGGTTAGAACGTTGTTAAGAGGCATGAAAAATGTTTAAAGCTAGCTTGTTTTACAGATTTGATATTGTAGCTTTAATACCACAGCTCCCAAAAGAAAGATGTGCTAACTGGTTGTGGTATCTGCTGTGGATGACTCTCAGCTGTAACAACACCAAATCTTAGCTCATTTTCTGTTAGATTAACATAATTGTAGCCATTTTTTTGTTAGCTGAAGTCAGCTGGTCATGGCAGCCATCTTTAATTTTGTGCACTCCAAACTTTGTAGAAGCACGTATTACTATGATGGTTAAATCTCTATCTCTCTCACACACATTCATGCAAAGAACACAATACCACCTGCCTTTCCTCTGTAGATTACGGTTATTACTGAATCTTGCAGGACTGTCCTGAACAAAACTTTTCATGTAGCCACTGACTTTTATCTTTTGTGAAAACCATTCAAAACACCTGTGTCGTTATGCAGTTACTGTGTTTCATGTCATCTAAGAGCCTTGATGCTGTCAGCTTTAGCAGAATATGATGACAGCTTTGAGGTTTGGCATAGTGGGCACAGCTGGTAAACAGATACACACACACACACACACACACACACTGGTTGGCAGGGACTGGTGGATCCCAGCTGTGTCTGTATTATCCATGCACCAGTCTGCAGCAGAACACAGGGACACGGCTCATATCTCTGCATGTAAATGCTGCAGAATTGCTACCACTTACTGGGTCATACACAAGCATAAACACACACTTTTGAATCTGCCTGCACCCACTCTTCCAGACTGAAGCTGGAACATGATTGTAATTTTGGCATGAGCCAATAGGAAAGGGTCAGAATCATTCGAGACTCATCTAAATCTGGCGCCAGTCTTTAAAATAAAATACACACCCACTGCATTTAGCTAGCAAGCATCCTTTCATATACAGTCTTTTAACTTATTTTTGGTTGCACGAATCCTTTAATATTTTTTTATATTCAGGCGAGCATCCTTTTCTGACTGGCCTCCCCCTCTCCTTCCTCCCGCCTCCTCACTGACTCACTGCTGAGTCTAAAATAAAATGCTGCACAAGAGATGCAGGTGCAAGAGGCGGGCAGTTATTTTACAGCAGACTGGCCGTTCTGTTATATATTTTATATCCTTAAGCTGAGACGGACTGCACCCACAGAGCTGTTCCTCCTACAGCACTTGAACTAGACTACAGGAGCTGCAGTCTGATTCTCTGTCAAATCATCTGAAGCGTCTATGAGGTTGGACACGGCTGAAAATAGAAGATGATACATTTGTTTTATCACCAGTGGCAAGCAAAGAGTCTGTGTGTTTTGTGAAATACATTTATTATTGTCATCCATGAATATTTGATCTAGTGTTTATCTAGATCACTACATTTCCGGCACACACACACACACACACACACACACACACACACACACACACACACACACACACACACACACACACACACACACACACACGTTAAGCCTGTTGAAGAGATCTGCAGTGACTGAAAGGCTCAGCCTGGTGTTGTCACTAAATCTGCAGAACGAAAGAACAGCAGGCGCAGGTGCAAGGTCACCGGCAGAAACGTTTCTGCCTTTTAAAGCAAAGCTGGATCTGAACAAGACTTTTATTCCCCTCTGTCGTGCATACCTGAAATAATTAAACAAATATAGAGCACTAAAACTTCTGGATACAATAATTTATATGGAATTTCTATTGTGGTTCTACTGATTACTATAAATGCACAAATTAATGGTTGCATTAGATCAGAGCTCAGTATACGTTTCACATCATTTCCTGCCAACATATTGGGTTTTCTACTCGTAAAAGGTGAAAACGAAACCTGGCCATGTTTTTAATCGGTCTGCTGATATGAAATCCTTCTTGGACTCTTACATGTCCACACTTGACTGTAAAGTAAGAGGCTTTTTTTACTCCCCCGCAGCTCTTATGAGCAGAAGTTGCAAGTCATTTGCATTGCACACATTTATTTTCTCATTGTGCTGGTTTGGTGTTTAATGCAATGCCAATACAAGAAGGAAACTGAAAAAAATGTATACTTTCACTCAAAGAAAACATGATACAGTGAAATGCTTTCCTGAGAAACATTACATTAACCTAAGATGCTGTAGAGCAGGTAAAAAATTAAGTAGGACACACCAGACTGGTGGAATAGCAGATCGTCTGATGTAAACAGGTTTTCTAGTTTCAGCTTTTATTCTTATTTTAGCAGCGTAGCATAGACCAAAAACTGCCTCCACATCTTGCTGAATCTAAATGCATACTCTACACATTATCAGTGTGTCACCTGGCAGCGAGCCTAAGTCACGCCCACCTACTTCCACACTGTGGGTCCCCGGAAGAACCAAAAATGGGGCTAAAAACGCTATTTTCTCATTCTGCTTGTTTTGTGCCATGGATTTCACATATTATGTCTGTGAAATTTGAAGACACATTTTGACACCAAGAAAGTGTTTATTTTCAAACGGGGGGAAACGTTAGTTTTGGTTTTGTGTGGAAATACGTCCAGGACTACAAATGTGCTTCACGTAAGTTACATTATTGAACCAGACATAGAGAGAAACTGAGGGAAAAGGACTGCAAGTTCAGCAAACTTGAAGTCCTCCTTCAGGAGGAAAGAACCACCATAAATCTGGCCATGTGGTAAGTAGCAGCTACGCTTGGGGAGAGGAGCTTATGTGGTGACGTCACATATGCGACGTGCCGATGTCTGGTTTGTAGTCATGCTAATTTCGAACTTTTACAAGCTGATAAATCTCAAAGTACATGGCAGGCGTGGTCGAAACCTCCATCATTACTTTTCATTTAAATTGAAGTACATCACATGTGCGATTCAGGGCGTGAGGCAAAGCGGATTGGAAAATAGCACTTTTAGCATTGACTTGCATTTATTTTTGCATTCTTCCGGGGACCCATGAGCCGACCGGAAAGGGAGGAGACTTAGGCTCCCTATAGGGTGTGTCTCAATGTCAAGGAACCTCGCCTTGATGTGTTGGTCCCGCCCCGGTTGCCTAGGAGAAATGTCATCAGCAACCCCCAAGGTGTGTTTCAATGTTCATGTTCATGTTCTACTGAGGTGTCTGTTCTCTGTTTGTCAGCCATTTAGCTAGCTGAGAAAGATACATGGTGGCTGCATGGTGGTGCAGTTGTTAGCACTGCTTCTGCCAAATAAATAAACAAAAACATTTGTGGAGGTGCCTTGTAGCCTGACCTTGGTCAAAAATGTCCCTACAGTGCGGGGTTTTCAAAAGCATGGCTGCTCAGGAACAGGCAGCTATCAAAAGAAGTTATCTAAGGTTGGTTAGTTGCTTAGTAGTTGCTGCATCGGTGGCTAGCAGGTAGTAATTCGCTTACATATTTAATTTAACAAATATATACACAATTTAAAAAGTAAAAGGCTCATTATACATTTATATTGAAACTTATACATATAAAATATAACGCTATCTCACATGTGACGTGAGGTGACGTGACCGTGAAAGCCGCAGTCACGGGATGCAAGTCTGATCCATTTAATCGTTGTCTTTGACGAAGGAAAGGCAGTGTCCTCGTAAGCAAGGCGCCTGACCTCGCAGATGTCGCCTTGTGAGGCCAGACGTCTTCACATTGAGAAATACCAATAACACATGTACTCTACACATCAGTGAACTTCCTTCCTTGAGGGCCGTTATCTAGCATGTTTTAGTTGTTTCCCTAATCCAGCACACTTGATTCACCTGTTCAGCAGCACATCAGGCCCTGCAGAAGCCTGGTTATCAGCTGCTGATTAGAATCAGGCGTGCTGAAGCAGAAAAACAGTAAAACATGTTGGATATCGGCCCTCGGGGAAGGGAGTTGGGATTACTGCTACAGATGATAACACGTTTTATCATCAGTAGAGTAAGTGATAACAAGTAAAGTAATACTTATATTATGAATTACTACAATTTGCCACATTTAGCTTCTAGTAACATCCATGAAATAAGGCATGCCTCTTTAAAAAGTAAGTATTTAAGGAAATATAATGCCATGAATAAGTATTTTAACAAATATTCAATCACCCAAAAATACAAATTTTGAGTTAAATCTAAATAAAGTTACATTCTGAATGTTTCAACTTAAAGATAGATTTTTAAAGTTGTGATTGACTGAAACGTTCTTTTTGAATGTTTTTTCTGATAATAATCAGTCACTGAGATTTTCATGCAGGCTGAACAAGAAAAGTCTTCTACACCTATCTCCTCCATTAGCTTCTGACAGAAAAGATCTACGTCACACCGTGAATAACATTTACGAATTCACCCATCTTGACTCACATCAAAGGCTGTTGTTGTTTGAACATGCAACACATTCTCACTCCCAGCGCATCAAAAACAAACGCTTGGTCAGCCACCCTCCACGTCAGACCCCTGATGCCAAAAGTGCCCTTTTTCGTTACTTATGTGCGAAAAGGGGGTTTCCCTTTTCTGACTGCAGATCCCAATGCAGCGTAAAACTGACACAATGGGATGTCCGCAGCCAGGGCACCAAACAAGCTCATTGTACCTCACCTTAACCTTATCCTCTTGTTATTTAACCTTCCCCTCACCCCTATCCTAACCTTAACCATCTTGCTAGCGAACACGTTATTGATGTGTCGATCGCTCTAAAAGCCGGCTCTATGAAGTGAACGGCGGGAGCCGCCTCGTGATTGGTCGAGTTTGGACCGAGGCAACGCGAGGGGGAGGTTTCAACTACCAAGGTGGAGGTTAAAAGTAGAGGGTATGTGTAACCTCCCCCTCGCCAGATGGTATGTTCTAACGTTCCCCTTGGGCGGCAAATACGAAAATTCACAGTCAGAATGCACGGGAAACAAACGCTTGATCACAGTGAGAGTAACGTTTTAGGTAGCAAGAGGGTTAAGGTTAAGATGAGGGAGAGGGGAAGGTTATAAATAGTGAAACGTTAAGGTTTAGGTGCGGTTAAACGAGCTGGTTCGGTGCCGCATCAGCGGACATCCCATCACGTCAGTTTTACGCTGCATTGGGATCTGCAGTTACAAAAGGGAAAAACCCCTTTTCGCACTTAAGTAACGAAAAAGGGCACTATTGGCGTCTGGGGTCTGATGTGGAGGGTGGCTGACCAAGCGTTTGTTTCCGACGCTTAGGGTGTGAGAATGTGTTGCAACATTTGGTAATCACCAAAGAATGTCTCATCTAGTTTAAGCTAGCTGTTAGCATTAGCAACTTCACCACACAGCAGATGCTCCTCCAGACTTGTGTTATTTGTGGAGAAAAAACATCCACGTTGCAAGTCAGTGGTAGAGTCATGTTTCTGTTATCCAATCCAGGGCGAGATGTCCAAATATCAGGAAATAAGACTCTAAACTCTGCCGTCTGAAGCCCAGCAGTGATGTGGGCAACTTTTAGGTCTGAGAAATGATGCAGCGGTATATTTTGATGAGCATGTCCGAGACCCGGACCCGGATAAGCGGAGGAAGACGACGATGAAATGATGCACCGGTATATTTTTTTCTCCCGAGAACAACTTACATGGGATTCATTGCTACTAGAGACCACTGTTATTGTGTTGATTAAATGAGTTATCCACTCCTTTAAAATAAATATGCCTCTATCCTGCAAAATTAGGATGCCAAAAATATAAGAAATGTATCTAAAATAAAATATGGGTGACTTTTTGCGGGTTAGAACTTGAGACTCGTTATGGATCATTTATCAGAGCTTCTGCCTTGGTTCGCTTCATATGTGATGCGTGGCTCAACAGATTCATGCAAACCTGGACTTAAAAAAGGACTGGGAGGATTTATATGGGGGGTTTCTTTACCCCACATTTTCATTCTAATTTAATTTTATGTGTATTATGTTTATGTTTATTTATTTAGCAGACGCTTTTATCCAAAGCGACTTACAATTTATAACCTATAGGGAATGTTGTGATCTGTGGGGGAAACCGGAGTACCCGGAGGAAACCCACACATGCATGGGGAGAACACGCAACTCCACGCAGAAAGGCCGCAGCCGAGTTTCGAACCTGCGATCTTCGTGCTGCGAGGCAACAGTGCTAACCACTGCACCACCATGCAGCAATTTTAGTTTTAAACTCGCAAATTTTTAATTTATATTTAAATATTTACATGCAACTTTAACATTTCAAGGCTTAAATTTATATATTTATGTATATTTTAAGACCAAACTAGATTTATCTTTGAATATTTAGACTTTATTCAAAATAGTTGTTATTAACGTTATGATTTTCATTTTAAATATTATATCATAAATATCAATTTAAGGATACTCAGATTTAATCTCGTCTTTTTAGAATTTATCCAGAATATTTTAGTTTATTTTTGATATTCAGATTTACTTCTAAATGTTTAGTTTAGCAATTTTTTCAAGCTAAATCTTATCAAATGTAGCTGTGAGGTTTTCAGCGTATTACTTCACAACGCACCCTCCACAACATGCAGCTTCCCGTTGTCATTAGAAGGTAAACTCATCTCTGTAAGAATCTGTCTTGCTGTAATGAATCATACAAAACGCAAGTGTGACATTTTCTTTTGATGCAGCTTGTGATGTTTGTGAAAACTACACACACACACACACACACACACACACACACACACACACACACACACACACACACACACACACCAGATGCTGATGAGGAGCCAACATAAAACAATGCTATGACACATGCAGATGAAAAGTCGCACACTCACATCACCGTACGACCAACGACAGCAACACACAAACGGATAATGATAATGAGAGGAGATATATCGCAGTTGACATGTTGACTTAGAGAGACAGAGAGAAACGAGCAGCAGTCATCAGACTGACAGGGTGGAGTGGAGGGATGAAGAGTCGGGCGCAAGGTAGATGATGAATGAAGTCGATGTGAGGAGGAGAAGAAGGCAGGAGAGACAATAAAAAGGGTTTTTACACGTTCAGTTCTGCATGGCCGAGCCACTTATGTATGCACACACTCTCTTATGACTTCCCTCACACGTCCATGATTTTCATTTAGATAGCTGGTTATTTTATGACACAGTCTCTTACTCACACAGCACTTCAGCCTGCACACAAACACACAGTCGCATGAATATGTAATGACCTCTCGCTGACGCAGGCTTCTCACACACAACACCAACAACATACTTCAAATCTAGCATGAAAATAAAACATCAACACTGTAATGTAAACGTGGCTGATGCTGGTGTCACATCACAACTACATCCCTGCTGTCAGTCATGGATCAAGGCTGATGTCATCCTGTTTTTTGGAATATCGGCATGGAAACACTTCTTGCAATTATTTTTGTGTATTTTTTCTCAGTTTGTAAAGAAACCCTCTTGAACAACTTAAAGGATTCTCAAAAAATAGATTCATGATGGCCACCAGAGCCACACAATCGGCTTCATTAAGTCAACAGAACAAAGTCCTACATTGTATTTTATAATCAGGTCTGGAGTTTTATTAGGAAAATGTCTCGTGTGTTAGCCTTCCCCTTCAAGATGGCTTGTGTTGTTATATTTAGACTGTTTTTTTGTCATTGTTAATGCTTGCAACAGTATTGGTACCACAACATCGACCCTACAGAGTGCAGAAACTCTCAAATAAAAACTGTATAAATAACAAAAAATTGCTGTAATGCAGTTAATTTTCCAGGAACTGAGATAAGATTTAATGGTGGATTAGCGAAGACTCGTCCCCATTGGTCACACTTTAAAGGTTCCCAATAGCTGTTGGAGACAACCCAGTTTGTCTGTTAGCAAAGTATCACATCTGGATGCATTTTAAAGAAACACACAATGTAATCACGGGTTGCACATCTGCAATTAATACATTTTGAAGTTTGTTTAATCAAAGATGGCTGTCATAATTGATCAACAGTTGCTAATGGAAAAATGGCTTGAACTTCTGTAGCCTTGAAATCTAGAGCAACACAGCAGTATAAAGATTTCGCTCTACATGTCGGTAACCACGCTCCACTGTAGCCTCAGCAGATCTGCCACTGATCAGCATAGTTTTGCCTTGCCAATCACAGTACTCTTTATTTATTGGGAGGGCTTAATGCTAGTGCTACAACAGAGAAAACAGCTTTGATGTCAACTTTGGATGATTTAGAGTTGGGCTTTTCTTCAAGACACGAGCAGGTAGAGGTACCCAAGTCCTTTATTTCAGAAAATTATGTATTTGTTACTGTAACAGCCTATTGCGGACCGCCCCATTGACCAACATCCTTATCAATGAATGCATCAAATAACTATTTGCTTTGATTGGTCCTAAAGCTGTCTGATTTCATGCAGAGACCGTTTGAAAGAAAACTGAGTGGAGAAGTTTAAGTATCTTGGTTCACGAGGGAGGGAAGAAGGGAGCGGGAGATAGACAGGTGGGTTGGAGCAGCATCTACAGTGATGCGGACGCTGAACTGGTCTGTCGTAGTGAAGAAGAAGCTGAGCCAGAAGGCGAGGCTCTCGATTTACTGGTTCATCTGCGTCCCAACCCTCACCTATGGTCATGAGCTTTGGGTTGAAAGAACAAGATCGCGGATACAAGCAGCTGAAATTAGTTTCTTCTGGAGGGTGGCCGGGCTCAGCAGTAGAGATAGGGTGAGGAGCTCGGACATTCGGGAGGGACTCGGAGTAGAGCCACTGCTCCTCCGAGAGAAGCTAGCTGAGATGGTTTGGGCATCTAGTTAGGATGCCGACTGCCATCTTGGGGTGGTGTTGTGGGCATGTTCTGCTGGCAGGAGGTCCCTGGGTCGACCCAGGACATGTTGGAGCAAGTACATCTCCAGCCTGGCCCGGGAACACCTGGGGGTCCTGCCTGAGGAGCTGGGGGAGGGCTGTCTAGGGATGCTACCCCTATAACCCGGGCCTGAATAAGCGGAGGAAAAGAAATGAAAAAAAAAAAAAACAACTATAGATTGTTTCAAATGACAGTGTTGTTGCAATGGCTGGTGGCCAGACTATATATTCACCTATATAAGATGGCCTGCCAGGCAAAGATTTAGCATCTATTTGGCCACAATTCAGTGTGGTATTAGTTTAGTCATTCACTAACCATGCGTCAAGAGCTAATAGATGACATGAGATAGTGCATAACATACTTTTTCAAGATTTGACCACAAGATTAGAACTTCAGCCACACGAGACGATGTTAGGTCAAAACTGAAAAGCAGCAGGTGATGTGCATACCTTCAAGGAATGCTGGCCCTTTAATTTAAATTGGTTATGATTGACATCAAAAGGATGCAAACTGACAGTCATCAGCTGGGTCTTGATGTTCTCCATTTTTAGCTCATGAATATAAATATAAGTGTAGCATGGATGTATTTAAAGACTCCTTTCTGACACGCTGTAATTATTATATACAATCAGCTAATGACTTCCACGCAGATTGTGTGAGCTCTTTGTGATTAGTTCTCTCTTTGATCTCTAGCTTCATCTTTTTGATGCAGAAACAAGAAATAAAACCCCGGAGGGATCAAAAACATGTTTTGGGCAAAATTGTATGGGTACAATGTTGTTTGGACCTAAAAGGGGAATGTTTTGTGGTTTTTATTGCCAGTGATCTACACTGAGTTGCAGATTCTACAACTGACTTATTGGTTTTTAGATTTTTCTTCCCTACTCAGAGATTTGGGGCACGACCAGCTATTTATTTACAACCACCGTTGCATGGGTTCATGCAAAAACAGGCTGTCATTGTCCTGCCCACTAATTAGCGAGTTTAGTCAGAGCTCTGGATGCCTACACGCTCAGCGCGCCTCCTCAGAGAGAAGCGCAGTCAGTCCTGTGAATCACCACATTTAAATGCTCTCATGGCAAAAGAGCAAAAATGATTGAAAACCAAAAAGGAGAAATTCATGAGGCTGGATGAGCGATGATAAATGTATTAGCACCAGATGACATTTCCATCACCACCTCATCGATCACCTCAGGGACATTTCAAATTTCTGTGTGTGTGTGTGTGTGTGTGTGTGTGTGTGTGTGTGTGTGTGTGTGTGTGTGTGTGTGTGTGTGCATGGCACATGCGGAATGTGACAGATGAGAGGAATCTCTCACACCTCAACACAGACTGACAAATACATGCATGAGGAAAAACCTGAAGGATTTGCACACACACACACACACACACACACACACACACACACACACACACACACACACACACACACACACACACACACACACACTAAACTGGTTGTTTATGAAATCTCATTTTGTAAAATACTGAATCTGCACTTATTAAGCCAACCGTATTTGTTTCTGCTGCACGACGTTGGTTTTAGGACACAGCTGAATGCAGAGTCCTAACCATCCCCTTTTGTTTGCATAATTCTCCCATGTATGTAAATGTCTGCCAGAGAGCGGTGACACTTCCTCTTCATGCACCAAATGAGCTGCACTCTCAGCTTAGAGCACCTGCCTGATAAATAACCTGAACTGGGATGAGTATGAAACAAGGCTCAGTAAATGTGGCCCTTGCTCTCTGCTCCGCTCCGGCCTTTCCTTTCTTCCAGCGGTCTGTCTCTTGGTATTCAGCAGCCGCTCTCTTGCAGCTCAGAGTCTCTTATCTAAATCTCCATTCAGACAGAGAAAGAGACAGAGCTGGGAAGAGCGGGTGAGAGATAGATAATGCAGGTCACTCTCCAATGACAACTCTAAAAGGCAACTGGGGAGAGAAAAGAAAAGGAGAGCAATGGTGAGGAAGAGAGGAGAGCTGCTGAGAAACACTGTATGGATTTCAGTTCTGTCCACGGAGGCCATGCAGACTTCATAAGTAGCTTGCTCTGAAAGTTACTGTACATCTGGTAGGGACTTCTTAGGCTCGCTGAGACGTAGCTGTTTATTTTAAGAGGTGCTGAAAACCCGTGGCATTGATAAATCAACCAGAATGGTCCACCATATGCTTCAATTACAGGAAGCTCTGCTGAGCAACAGTGAATCGGAGTTAACACCCATGCAGGAAGGAATTTGTAACCTTTGCATCTTTTTCCATTTGGATCAAAAAAGAAAAAAGAAAAAGAATCGCCATCATTCAGTATTAGTTTATGTGTTGCTGCAGTTTTATCTTAAAGCTCACAAACGGACGATGACTGATGCCAATGATAGTGTGAAAGCTGCAGGATTGTGCTGCTGGTCGTTATTCCTGAGGAAGGATCTTGTGTTCATCAGCAGACCTACAAGGAGACGCCGAGCTGAAACAATCTGCTGCAGAACAGCTGATTCATCCAGGAATCAGGTGTGTTGGAGCAGGTAAACAACTAAAACATGCTGGCTAGCTTCCCTTGAGGACCAGGATTGTCCTCCCCTGGTTTAGACTGTGTGCTGCGAATGACTCAACTACTGCCACGTTAAAATTTTAAGTACATCCAATCATACATTTTTCATAGTTTTATAAAAATCATCTCAGTGGCTCAGGAGACATTTTTGCGTAGATGTAGACCTACGCTGAGATGTCTAAAGGAAAGATTGTATCCAGTCCGCTCCTGGAGTTTTAGCTGCAGTGGCCATCTGGAGCTGTATTGAACTCAAAGGTGTAGGGTGGATGTGTGTAATGATTGCTTTCTGAACATTACACAAAACATATATGCATGGATGTTTATGGGAATCCTTGTGTGCAACATGTAGTCTTTGAGTCGGGGATGACTCTTAGCTACTGACAACAGCAACTTTCAGCTCAACAACCAAACAAACTGGGTGATGGGCATCCCTGCCTTGGCTGTGGCAGCCATTTTTATTATCTGTCCATTGCTTCATTAGATGTTTTTACAAACACTGCAAACAGAACCATGCTAAACTATTATTGTCTGGTTTCCCTTTGACAGAAGGGTAAATGAGTTTTTATCCAAGGGGCCAGGCTGGGGCTCTGACCACAGCACAGCTGAGTCCTAAAGAGCGTACGAAGACGTCAGCTTAAAAGTTATACGACAAGAAATGTGAACCTTGAAGGTCATCCTGCCCTTTAAAATCAGCTTTAGGTTTAAATGACTGAACTTGTATCTCACTGACACACACACACCTCTATCTTTGAGTTATGGTTCGTCCTAATCTGGAGACAACACAGAAATGAAAAAGGTCCATTAAATGTAAGGATGTTTGTTCTGTCAGTCAGCCCCTCCCTGCTGCACAGCTGAGTCGAGTGACATTTACAGTCGCTCATTTATCTCTCTTGATTACGCTCAATCTCCTCTCTACCTGTATCTGTCCCATCCCCCACCCCCTCCACATCCACATCCTCGTCCTCACCTCCTTCTCTATCCCTCACCAGAGGCTGGCTGTAAAACTCCAGGCTAAATTGAATTTGGCATGTTCTCAGACTACTTTCGAATGCAGCTAAAGCTTTTTATTTTATTTTTTTATTGCAGATCTATTCAAACGACGATGTCTGTGCCACATGAAGTAGCTTGGAAGTTCCAGCGGGAGCTAACGAGACGCGCCAGATCTTCAAAGACAGAAATAAGCATGTCAGAATCAGAGTAATTAAATGACAGCGAGCCAAAACCACAGAGCTACAAAAATAATCCAACCTGTTAGAGGAGGCTAGCCTGGCCACACAAGACAGTATCAAAAAAACAAAACACTGGAAACAAATCCACCTCGTGAGACAAATTGTTGACAGTTTGTCCTCATCAGCCTCTCTTTGTCTTCTACAGAAATCCTACAGGGCTACCAGAGTCGGTCCAGATCCATCTCTGTTGCACCATCAGATCTAGTCGGCACGGTGATGGTGAGCCCTGCTTTCCAAGCGAAAAGAATGCTAAAAGCCTATTGAGTTTCTCTGCATCAGTTGCAGTAGCTCTGTCCTAATTCAGGTAACACGATGTGCTGTACATTGATGTGTGTGTGTGTGTGTGTGTGTGTGTGTGTGTGTGTGTGTGTGTGTGTGTGTGTGTGTGTGTGTGTGTGTGTATAAGTGTGGTCATGGGTGCTTTGTTTGCAGCTTGTAAATGTGTGTGTGAGAGCTTTAGCACTGTATGAAACATTATGCAGTCTTTTAATTTAGGAAAGGAGACACAGTCAGCAGGTAGAGGTTACGACCCCTGCCAGAGGGCGGACACACACACACACACACACACACACACACACACACACACACACACACACACACACACACACACACACACATTACTGTAACTTGACATGAAATTGATTTCAAGGTAAAGTAGAACAACATTCGATGCTACTCCTGGTGGAGTGTGAGGTACTGGAGGTTTGTGAAGTTTGGGTCAGGGTCAGCGCTGGACTGACCATAGGGCATAGCGGGTAACTGCCCGCTGGGCCGACCCTTTCATCTTTTATGGGCCGGTGTCTGTTTTTTTTTTTTTTTTTTTTTTTCCTGGCCTCTAGTTGTTGCGGACAACTTGCCCGCGCCGCCCCACGCGACGCCTCGTAAAAGTTGGTGGATTGGCCAATTGGTAATAATACACCTTGGGCTGGACCAATAGCCAGAGGTCTGATGCACCCGCCAGTTGTTTGTGAATCTCAGTAAACAGACAGACGAGCTTTACAAAATGGAGAACAAAAAACGGAAAGGAGGAGCGGAGAAAATTCGACTAAAAAAGAAACTGGCCCTTCAGGCTGATGCTGGCACATGTGTTAAAATCTCACAGTTGTTTGGTAGTGAAGGTTCAAGTAAAATCAATTTAGGAAGTGATGGAGCCTTAGCCCAGCGACAGGTTGGAGAAGAAAAGAGGGAGGAGGAGGAGAAACCCGAGCCGGTGTTGTGCCATAAATTGACTCGCTGCCAAAAAATGATTAGCCACCGCGGGATCGCTCACGGTTAGGTAATTGCATTTCTAGACAAAATTCCCCAGGATTTCGCCCTAAAACTCGGCATATCTAGCAATATGGACATTCAGAAAGCAAAGATAACCTCTTCCGGTACTTAAACAGATGTTTATCGCGGATATTAGTGTGGCAGTGTTTGTGGCACCCTGCGCGGGAGCACGAGGACGTGCTTGTGGAAAGAGGGAGGAAGATGTGGCAGTGTGAGCATCCACAATGTCCCGATAGATCATGCGCCCTGGCTACTTAGCCAAGGAGATGTCTCTTTGGCTGACTGGTTAGAGCATATGAGTCTCACCCGGGAGTCTGGGGATCGAATCCCGCCCGGGCACTCCTTTCTGCACCTTGCCACATTAGTTTTTCCAGTTTGGAAGTTGTTTTAAGTGTTGCTATTTGTCTTAAAGGTTCACAATGAGGATATATTAATCCTTTTTGCAATATTTGCGATTGAAAGATGGTTTGTGCCACAAACTTTGTGGTAAGAACTGGCTTTCTTTATGTTACAGCCTTGATACTAAAAAAATAAATAAACAATGTAAAATGGTACCCTGTATTGAATGTAAACGTTGTATAAATGGAAATAAACAATTCTCCAGCGATTTTATTTTTCCCCCTTCCTTTCTTTAGTCCACTTGACATGGAGCCGCAGTTAACTAGTTTGGGGCACATTTTTACTTGAAAAAAAGTATTTAAAATGATCAAGCTTTGGCTTTACAATGACACTGTGTAGGTTACTATCTATACATTACGTTGCTCTATTTAAAAGTAACAAGATAAAAGCACTTCAGCACATAAAATTAAGATTGTCACTTGCCAAATAGACTACACCCTCCCGTTTACCTATAAGAAATGCCTCAAAATATCTTTAAATTCTTTATTGATGATTTAATTGTAGACAACTAAAATGGCATTTTACTTGCCAAAAAGTGATTGAATCGCTAAGATTTTCATGGAGGCTAAAATTGACCAAATAAGGGTTTTATGTATTATCTGTTGACGTTACTGTACTCATACTGCCTACTGTATCATCAAAAACACCCCAAAAATGGCAAAAAAAGAAAAAAAAGAAGATAATTTCCCTTGCCAAAAATTGATTACAGTGTCCTGGTCACCTGTAAAGGGTTACATTTACCTAAATATTACTTTATTTATTATTTCTTGATGTTATTAGTGCCATCACAGGATGCCGGTGTCTTTCACATTCATAAACACTTCAAAAATGGCAACAAATGATCATTTCCCTTGCCAAAAATTGATTACAGTGTCCTGGTCATGTGTAAAGGGTTAAATTGACCTAAATATTACCTTATTTATTATCTCTTGATGTTATTAGTGCCATCACAGGATGCTGGGTGTCTTTCACATTCATAAACACTTCAAAAATGGCAACAAATGATCATTTCCCTTGCCAAAAATTGATTACAGTGTCCTGGTCACGTATAAAGGGTTACATTTACCTAAATATTACTTTATTTATTATCTCTTGATGTTATTAGTGCCATCACAGGATGCCGGGTGTCTTTCACATTCATAAACACTTCAAAAATGGCAACAAATGATCATTTCCCTTGCCAAAAATTGATTACAGTGTCCTGGTCACGTGTAAAGGGTTAAATTGACCTAAATATTACCTTATTTATTATCTCTTGATGTGATTAGTGCCATCACAGGATGCTGGGTGTCTTCCACATTCATAAACACCTAAAAAATGGCAACAAATGATAATTTCCCTTGCCAAAAATTGATCACAGAGTCCTGGTCACCCATAAAGGCTTAAATTGGCATAAACATTACTTCATTTATTATAATGCTGGGTGTGTTCCACAATCATATTCGAATAAACATGAAAATATTCTGTCCGAATATCTGTTTCTTGTTATAAATATAACAGCAAGAAGGATTTACAGTTAAAATAGGAGAAACACGTGACTCCCCAGGAAGGGTCGTAACACCACTTGCCTCATGCACATAAGTAAACAAATCAAAGCAGCATGGAGACACTCCGTCTCCAACCACCTCTCAGGCAGCAGCCTGCACTCCCAAGTTCTACACGTCACCAGAACATAAACAACCGCAACACAATAAAAGCAGTGTTATACAAAATGGAAGGCCTGTAGTGTTTATTCTCTTACAGTAACAACTTATCAATTTTTTGGAGGAATTTGAGAATTTTTTGGTTTTTATTAATTGTGCAATAGAAAAGTAATCACTAGATTAATCATCTAAATAGTCATTAGAATAGTCGACTATTCAATAAAATAATCGTCAGAATAATCATTTTAAAAATAATCAGTTACCCCCAACCCTACTTTTTAGAATACCAGGATAGGAAGGATGGTGTAGGTTTACGTTTATTAGATTGATACATAAATACTACCAATAAGAAAGTGTACGTTGGTGTGTGTCAGAAACAGCATAAGGCTTAATGTCTTTTCCAAAAAAAAACATGGGCCGGTCTCCAGTCAAAATGCCCGGGCTGAATTTTTGTCCCAGTCCAGCCCTGGTCAGGTTTCATTTCACGATCCTAGTTCTGGTCTATAGGGCCTTACATGGACATGCAGGCACCATCTTACACTGGTGATCTTCTTAGTCCCTACACCCCCAGCAGGTCCCTGAGGTCCAGTGGTCAAAGCCTACTGGTTGTGCAGCACCAGGCTAAAGACCAAAGGTGACAGATCATTTGCTGCTGTGGCCCCCAGACTCTGGAACTCTCTCCCCCTGAGCCTGAGATCAGTGGACTCAGTGGTCTCCTTTAAAAAGCAGCTGAAAACTCACCAGACTTTGATGTGACCTTCAACACCCTCTCCTTATTCTGCTCTCCTACCTATTCCACCTTCCCCAGGATACACTGATTTCCCTCTTTCCTGTTCACTCTCTCTCTGTTTCTTTACCTTTTTTAATCACAATTGTCTACAGTTGCTCATTTAAAATATATTTGTAATCATTTTCTTAATTCTTTTTTACATTTTTTGTTTTTGTGAAGCGCCTCGTGATTTTTATCTTGAGAGCCGCTATAGAAAAGATCTTTTCTTCTTCTTCTTCTTTAAGACAAGCAGAGTGATGCCACCCTCCAGGAGGGGCTCAGAGAGCCGCAGCTCCTCCACATCCAAAGGAAACACATTTGGGGTTTTAGGAACCTAGCAAGGATTCCTCTTGATAGTCTTTCCCTGGAGATTTTCCAGGCGCTCCCTACTGATGGAGACTCTGGAGGAAGGATCATATATCCTTACTGATGGGAGAAAGCCTTCCTTTCCCCAATGAGTAGCTGGTGAAACAGAAGTCTAGGCTTCCCCTGGACCTGTACTTCAGTAACACATTAAATAAGTAGATTAGATGAACACATATATGGATGGGTGTTCATGAATCCAAAATGGATCCCGCCTTTTACAAGCTGGGTGTGAGAGTCTCTCGTGCACTCTTGATGTTTCCATCAATATTCTTTTTAAGATGATAACGAACCCCGTCAATTTCGGCCAATTATTAGTAGTGAACGCTTTTAATTCGACCTCCGCTTCAGTTAAACAACTAATTGACTTAAAATATGAAGTTAAAGAGCTGCCCTAACAGATATTGGTGTCCGTATCGACCTGTTTTACTCCTCTCTGAGGAACTGAGTGAGGTTTTGCATTAAAGTCGTTTAAATGGCCACTCACAAACAGTCCTCATCTTGGCAGTAATGACTGGGAAAATCACTCGATGAGAGCTGAGCAGCAGCAGTAACTGGATCAATGAAGACACTGCAGTGAGAAAATAGGGGTCGTCGTAATCAATTAGTCTCTTAACTGCTGCAGGAATGATAAAACATCAGTTGGTGGAGAAATGATGTCACTGCCGGTGCCAGGGCTCCTGTCACTCCTTTTGCCTCCGTCTCTATCTAGCATATTCCACTGGTATGTGTGTGACGTACGCTACAGCAGCAAAAGGACTCAAGCTTCTACGTACTTCTCAGATTGAATCTTTGAGTGCAAAGATGAATCTATTTGCCGTTCATTTGGTTTCACTCCAAAGCCCTTAATCCCACCCTTTTCTCTTTTCCAAAGTCTACATCCTAAACCGGTTTTAGCTTCCTGATGTTTGCACCTGTTAATGAACCCTAACGCTAAAAGCTACCTGGAGCTGTTGGCATGTGGCGACACAGCAGGTGTAAGGACACCTTTTTTGAAAGAGGGAAGACAGATTTAAATAAAACTTCACAGTCACCAAGTAAAATGTTCACATATTTTTGATGAGAGGTAAAAGACAAGAAGTTAGTTCATGTCCTCTGTGTCCTTGTCCTCGTCGTCTTCCTCCGCTAATCCGGGTCCGGGTCGTGGGGGCAGCATCCCAACTAGGGAGCTCCAGACCGTCCTCTCCCCGGCCTTCTCCACTTCTCCACCAGCTCCTCCGGCAGGACCCCAAGGCGTTCCCGGACCAGATTGGAGATGTAACGTCTCCAACGTGTCCTGGGTCGACCCGGGGGCCTTCTGCCGGCAGGACATGCCCGAAACATCTCCCCAGGGAGGTGTCCAGGAGGCATCCTGACCAGATGCCCAAACCACTTCAACTGGCTCCTTTCGATCCGGAGGAGCAGCGGTTCTACTCCGAGTCCCTCCCGAATGTCCGAGCTCCTCACCCTATCTCTAAGGCTGAGCCCGGCCACCCTACGGAGGAAACTAATTTCGGCTGCTTGTATCTGTGATCTCGTTCTTTCGTTCATTACCCAAAGCTCATGACCATAGGTGAGGATTGGGACGTAGATCAACCGGTAAATCGAGAGCCTGGCTTTCTGGCTCAGCTCCCTCTTCACCACGACAGATCGGCTCAGCGTCCGCATCACTGCAGACGCCGAACCAATCCGCCTGTCGATCTCCCGATCCCTCCTACCCTCACTCGTGAACAAGACCCCGAGATACTTAAACTCTTCCACTTGAGGTAGGACCTCTCCCCCGACCCGGAGTTGGCAAGCCACCCATTTCCGGTCGAGAGCCATGGTCCTGTCTCTGTTTTCTTACCTTTCATCTTCTTCACGCTCTTTTTTTCTATCTCATCATGCCATGTGTCCTGCACCAAACTAACCTGAGCAGAGAATTTAATGTCCAAACAAACACACACGCACGCACACACACACACACACACACACACACACACACATACACATACACACACACACGCATGCACACAGACACACACGCACACACACACACGTACAGTCATTGGCTGCACACAAACACTCGGTCAGCACTATAAATGGTTTATGTCATAATCTTTGTCAAGCACCCCTTTGCACCCACCTTTCACAACCTCACACACACACACACACACACACACACACACACACACACACACACACACACACACACACACACACACACGCGCGCACACTCCCTCAAGCATCAGCGATGGAATTGAAAAGCCACTTCAGAAAAATAATAGAGCAGTGGCAGCCCTGCAGCATGTATGTCTGTGTGTGTTTCTGTGTGTGGGTGTGTGTTTCTGTGTGTGGGTGTGTGTTTCTAGGATTTTGTTTTCCACTAGGTGTGTTTGTATGAGGAAAGGTAGAACGCTGAAGTCTTTCAGGATTCATGTGGGAATAGTTGCTGAATGGTTTTGGTCGGATAGATTTGATCCGTTTCCTCAGACGGCTGCAGTTATTGACACGTGTGTGTTGATGTGTGTGTGTGTGTGGTTGTAAAACAAAACAGAAAATCTGTTATCAAACATTTAGTTTCATTAATCAACCAAGTTTAGTTTTATTCATAATATAATTATTTGTAATAATCAAAATAATTATTACTAATGATGTAGAAGTCCCCTATTTAATTAGACTGAACTAGACTGAATCGGGCCTCTCTAAATAGATGACATCATATTCAACGTATTTGATCTGATGACAGACTTGAAAAGATCTGGGTTGGATGAATAATCTTATCTCTTAAATATGATGAACTACAGATGAATTTGAATGAACGGTGTGACCTTGTCAGTGGCTTTTAGAATGCAGGTGAGTTTCTCCACACAGCTGGAATGGACCTGAAGGAATTGTGTTGTAGGTTGAATTGGATTGGATTGGACAGTATCTAGATGTCATTGTTAATTTCCCAACAGTGAACTCAAGCTTTGATTTGGACCTGACAGTAAAATAAGAATAAATTTATCTGAACGTGAATGAATTATTATCCCTTTCCATCTTATTTTCAGTACTATATTTAGTACTGATCAGTTCTCTACACCCTGATCAATGACCAGCTCACTTTTGTAAATCCTCATTTTAAAAAAGAAGCAGCTTTTGGGTTAAAGCTCTCCAAGACTGGAATAGGCTACCTGCAGATTTAAGGTCCATCTCCTTATTTTGTTTGTTTAGTCATTCTGTTGGTGGCCATGTGATGCAGACTTTTGACTCCGTTGCTTAGTAGAACTATAGTACTCAATGCACTGCCTACTTTATTTTTGCAAAGTGTGATCGATACATTTTTTATTGTGTGCCACAGCAGGGATTTTTATTTATTACTTATCGATTGTTTTTGTTTTGTTTATGTGTGAGTTTTAGGGTTGCTCCCTCTGACTTGGTGCTTCATGTCTTTGGACTTGGCCGTGTTGCTTACTGACTCCGTTATCTTGTTCTTTATTTGTTGTAAAGTAGGAAGTCCCACTTGAGAACCAGATGGTTCATCTCAAGTGGTTTTCTCCTCCTAAAACAGACGTCTATAAATAAATAATGGAAAATAACTGATCTGGGTAATGAGCTTTACATGGACTGAATTAGACTGTAATATGTTGGTTTTAAATTAAAATATTACCAAATTAATGCATATAACCAAAAATGTATTGTATATATAGCTGTTATTAAAACATTTAACTGTATAGATTAGATTTTAAATGAACTTAAACTGATAAAATTGTGTAGTCTGGAATAAATTTGAATGAGGAACATTGTAAATAATAAATATGTGAGGACCTGGCATTTCATTAAAGAGATGAACAAGGGTATTGAAATTACTACAATAGGTAGATCTCAGTGTACTTGCAATGTGTTTTAGACAGCAGTGTTGTTTAGAACTAAATCCAAAAGAACCCAGAGAGCTCATGAGTAAAGAGGATTTTCTTTTATTATTTGGATGGATGGATGGATGGATGGATGGATGGATGGATGGATGGATGGATGGATAGATAGATAGATAGATGATATAGATAGATAGATAGATAGATAGATAGATAGATAGATAGATAGATAGATAGATAGATAGATAGACAGATAGATGATAGATGGATGGATGGATGGATGAATGGATGGATGGATAGATAGATAGATAGATGATATAGATAGATAGATAGATAGATAGATAGATAGATAGATAGATAGATAGATAGATAGATAGATAGATAGATAGATAGATAGATAGATAGATAGATAGATAGATAGATAGATGATAGACAGACAGATGGATGGATGGATGGATGGATGGATGGATGGATGGATGGATGGATGGATGGATGGATGGATGGATGGATGGATGGATGGATGGATAGATGGATAGATAGATAGATAGATAGATAGATAGATAGATAGATAGATAGATAGATAGATAGATAGATAGATAGATAGATGGGTAGGTAGGCCTGCCTGTCGTTACTACTAGAGCTAGCAGGGCCACAGATCCTGTCTAGCCTCGGGGATCCATGTGGAGAGCCAGAGTGAAAGATTAAAGAAGAAGACGAAGGGCAGAGACGCTGGGTGTGTCCCGAGCTGTAGATAAGCACATAGAGAGATTGCTGATTGATTAAAAACCAGGACGAAACTCTCTTGGAGGTGAACAACCTGTTATCTCAGTCAGATTTTTACACAGGACATCTCTTTTTAGTGTTCTATCAAACCAAATCCCAAAGGCACGCTTGTGCTTTTGCTAGCTAGTTGTGACACTCATACCTGGAGAAAACTCAAAGCGGAGCGTAACAGGCACTGACGGTTTTATTAGCAAAACGAAGGATATCTGATTTGATGTTCTTGGGTGCTTGATGGTTTGCATGGATTTACAACCTTTTGAAACGAAGCCCGTCCAGGAATCGACAGGGATTTTGTGCTGGAGGTTGATTAAAGACATGACCAGAGGTCAAACCAATTTAAATCAGGTTCAAAGCTTTTTCACCTCATCACTTACTTGGGCATTTTCCAGATAGAGAGAGAAACAAGAGCTTTCATTTATTTGTGTTTATTTGGCTAATTTGGATTTGCTGGAAGAGGAGCTCAAGTCAGGAGAGTAAAGCTGTTTTTACAGGACCGTAGCGTTTGCAGAACGGGATTTGCCGAAGCTCCGTGGGGAGGATAAAGGTTGTTTATAAGATCAGACCGTGGCAGTAATGTGGTGCAATCGTGGCAATTTTACAAAAGATGAGGTGATGGCGGCATGAAGGGGGTATGAGGGCGGTCTCTGTGCTGCCACAGACTTCCGTTTATCTTGGACATAACTTGCTTTTTATTGCGATTGAAGCCGTGATCGTTAAGTTTTTTTTTAACAAGCAGCTCCTAAAGGTGTCTGTCCCCATCAGTCCCTGTGCAGTCTCTGGTGATCTGAACTTCAGCTCTAACAGAGAGGCTTGTGGAGCGCTGCGGCACTCCAGTTTGCCATCTCAGCTGATTGTGTTCAAAAAGCAAACCTTATTGCCTGTGTTTACTTTCATTTTCAATAAATTTGCCAGCCAGAGCTCAGCAACAACTCCCCACGTCATCATGACATCTGCCTCTGTTGCGCCAGGGCGCATACGACAGACCATCACCGCAATATTACTACCAAGCGAGGAGGAACGAATGCCGTACAATTCGCGCAACACCATGCCGGCATGGCGCGTTTATAGACATGCCATTGAGGTAATATTACACCGATTTGCTTGCATGGTGTGTCGTGTAAAAAGAGCTATTAAAAGGCTTCACAAGTTCTGAGAGTCTAAAGAAGACAGATGCGCTGTGGGACAGCTTCTTTTGCCCATTTTGTGGCCTGAATTGTTTCCCCATTTCAATGACATTAAACTTGGGGTACAATGTAATTTAAAAAGGCTTACATTTGACTCTCTGGCCCTTGTCTGTCCCCAAGGCCCCCCTGGCCTGTACAACAAAACAAATTATTTACTTGAGCCAAGAGCGTTAACCAATGGATTTGCATATCCACAAGTCGGAGCTGTTAAAATGAATGCACCCCTTTCATACTAGCACACCAACGAAGAAGAAGTAGCCAGAAGTTTGCAATGGGGTAAACTTCTACTTCTTAAAGAAAGTATCTATCTATCTATCTATCTATCTATCTATCTATCTATCTATCTATCTATCTATCTATCTATCTATCTATCTATCATCTATCTATCTATCTATCATCTATCTATCTATGTCATCTATCTATCAATCTATCCATCCATCCATCCATTCATCCATCCATCCATCCATCCATCTATCATCTATCTATCTATCTATCTATCTATCTATCTATCTATCTATCTATCTATCTATCATCTATCTATCTATCTATCTATCTATCTATCTATCTATCTATCTATCTATCTATCTATCTATCTATCTATCTATCTGTCTATCTGTCTATCTATCTATCTATCTGATTTGCAACAGTTAAAACCTACCTACTTGGTTACTCCACATACGTATTTCATGAGCATGTTTTAACTCAGAAGTACCCCGAAGGACTTAGTTGTTCGTCCTTTTATCCAAACTTATTTTGAGCCTGAGAGGGTTAAACATGTGACTGAAATCTGTTGAATGTCAGAAAACAAACCAGCACTGACCTTTCAGAGCAGAGTGTACATTTTAGAAGTGAATTAGGAGACATGCCTCAGAGCAAAAAGAAATGAGTTGACTTGGTCTTTCTACTTTTTTGAATGTGTAATCTGAAGTCACTCTCATTTTAACCGACCCCAAACAATTTCCTGGAAGAACCCACCAACCATATTTTAAGCAGTGCAAAAAAAAATCCCCAAACTTTCCCAAGCTGAGGTTTTCTTCCACTTTAATCAATCCAGTAAGCTTGAAAGTAGCTGAACTGGAGGTCAAAACCTCAAATGTTAGTTGTGTTTATTTGTTACAGAGGAAAACCAAGGATCATTTGATCTGATTTACCCACTTTTCTTCTTGCTGTTGTCTGCCAGCAGCCAAGTGCAGAATGAGTCCAGCCCTTCAGAAACAACACCAAAGTAGTGTTGAACTAAGACTTTAGGGTGCTGATTTCTGGCCTTGTGGAGATGATTAACTGGCTCTATCAGGGACACATCAACAACAGACATTAAATTATTCTAGAAGGATCTCTGGCTGTGGCACGGACATCTCTGTATGTTCTCAAATTAACTTGCTGAACTAATGAGAACAATCCAAGCTGCTTTTGTAATAAATCAGATTAATGAGGTAATGATGGACATTTTCTGATGACATAAAGTTGTTTATAAAAACAAATAAACTGCATCAGATCAAATCAGCTGCTGTTCCAGTTTGATGTGATTAACTGGGACATTTGCTCTTCATCTTATGAAATATAAAGCTAATTACATTAAAGGGATATTTTGTTCAAATTGATTTGCAGTTCTTTGTAAAAACAGAACAAAACAAAAGAGAACTTTTTAAACTGGCTAAAACATCTTTTATGTTTTTTCATTTGGTTTATTTTCAAAATGAGAATCCGCACACTTCAATCTGCGATGAAGTAGTTTATTGGTCAAGCTCTCGGTCAGAGACCTTCATCAGGAATTGTCAATTCTGTTTTGTTTATTCCACTTTTTGATCCAGCACCTTTTCCCAGACGAGCCGTGACTCCTTCTACTCTATTTGGTTGATTTTCACCAGTAATTTACTTCTTTCTGTGGTTCTGGTAGAACTAAAGTGAAACGGGCCAAACCGTCTTCCTCCGTTCAGGGAGACGCTCTTTTTGATGTGTCACAACACGAACCGTGAATCTCAGTAGGCAGAGGAGGCTAGTCTTACTCAGACAAACACTTCAGGGTTTTCTAAGAACTCCGCGTCTGGTCTCTGCTGAGGATGTGTGGGTCAGAAGGATCGGTGCAGGATGCCACCGACTTTTCATCAGGAACAAACAACAGACATGAAAAGGCTGATCGTTTACATCACAACCAAGACATTTGTTAGTCGTGTGTGTGTGTGTGTGTTCTGGGTGTCCCTGCAGCTCTAACACACACACACACACACACACACACACACACACACACACACACACACACACACACACACACACACACCATTAAAGTGAATGTCCCTTTAACTGCAGCTGACTGTGATGCAAATGAAGGACGATTCAGAGCCTCTCCCTCCTTCTGCTTCACAGAAACTCTAAACTGCTCTACAGCTTTTGTCTCTGGCGCCCACCCTGCACTAAAATGTAGAACTAAGACATTTTTACAAACCCTCGTTTCCGTAACGATAGCCTCACCACCTTCAGGACCACCCAGACAGAACCTTCACTGATTGAGTCTAATTTCAGAAGCTCCACCTCTTAAGCTGTTTACTTTTAACCGCATGAAAATGGGTTCAACGTTTGACCATTTGGAACAGTCCTTTTTGGCTTCAGTCTGAAGCGTTGGTACATTTTGCACAGCGGCAGGTGTCAGTGTGACCTTCCAACTTTTTTATAACCTGTCCTGTCCCGTCCTGTCCTGTTCGTCCCGTCCTGTCCTGTTCGTCCTGTCCCGTCCCGTCCCGTCCCGTCCTGTCCTGTCCTGCCCTGAAACCGTCCCGTCCTGTCCTGTTCGTCCTGTCCTGTTCGTCCCGTCCCGTCCCGTCCCGTCCTGTCCTGTCCTGCCCTGAAACCGTCCCGTCCCGTCCTGTCCTGTCCGTCCTGTCCCGTCCCGTCCTGTCCTGCCCTGAAACCATCCCGTCCCGTCCTGTCCTGTCCGTCCTGTCCTGTCCTGTCCCGTCCTTCCCGTCCCGTCCTGTCCTGTTCTGCCCTGAAACCATCCCGTCCCGTCCTGTCCATCCTGAAACCATCCCATCCCGTCCTGTTCTGTCCGTCCTGTCCCGTCCCGTCCCGTCCCGTCCCGTCCTGTCCTGTCCTGTCCTGTCCTGTCCTGCCCTGAAACCATCCCGTCCCGTCCTGTCCTGCCCTGAAACCATCCCGTCCCGTCCTGTCCTGTCCGTCCTGTCCTGTCCTGTCCCGTCCGTCCCGTCCCGTCCCGTCCCGTCCTGTCCTGTCCTGTCCTGTCCTGCCCTGAAACCATCCCGTCCCGTCCTGTCCGTCCTGTCCGTCCTGTCCTGTCCTGTCCTGTCCGTCCCGTCCCGTCCTGTCCTGTCCTGAAACCATCCCGTCCCGTCCCGTCCTGTCCGTCCCGTCCTGTCCTGTCCTGTCCCGTCCATCCCGTCCCGTCCTGTCCTGAAACCATGCCGTCCTGTCCTGTCCGTCCCGTCCTGTCCTGTCCCGTCCCGTCCTGTCCTGTCCTGAAACCATCCCGTCCCGTCCTGTCCTGTTCGTCCTGTCCTGTCCCGTCCGTCCCGTCCCGTCCCGTCCTGTCCTGTCCTGTCCTGCCCTGAAACCGTCCCGTCCCATCCTGTCCTGTCCGTCCTGTCCCGTCCATCCCGTCCTGTCCTGAAACCATCCCGTCCCGTCCCGTCCTGTCCGTCCCGTCCTGTCCTGTCCCGTCCATCCCGTCTGTCCCGTCCCGTCCTGTCCTGTCCTGTCCCGTCCCATCCTGTCCTGAGTGACCTTTATGAAGATGAGCACTGAGGCCTTCTGCATTTGGCATCCAGGTGAATCACTCAGGTGGGAAAAGGAATGCTAATAATGTATTTGTTTAACAGTTTAAATAAAACCAGATCATTGGTTTAATTAAAAACTTCTAAATGGATAAAGACGAGAAAACTAAAGGTTTGTCCTAGTTTAACAGAATCGTTCGAAGACTTAAGATGATTTCATCACATTTTAAAACTTTTAATTCCCATAAAAACACACAAAAGATTTCCTCCGTGTTTCGTTGCTTTGAAACAAAGATAGAAAACGGAAAATCTCCAGAAACAAGAAGCTGGACTGAGTCAAGCTGGAAAAAATGTCAGGAAAAAAAAGATATATATGAAATATGAGTAAGAGCAGTGGGGACCAAAACCCAGACGTTGCTTAGCGTGCACAACCAATTGCTAGTGCCAAAAATAGCTTGGTGAGATGCCAAAACCACACACAACCCAATGCAGGAGGGGGAACCGGGCCCAGCCATGGAAAAGTCATCACGTAAGTCTGAGGAGGCCAAAAGGGAAGAAAGAGAGCAAGGAGAAGAAAGGAGGGAACAAAAAGAATGCCATCAAAGCCTATGGAGTGTGTGACTGGTGTCGGTCTGGGTTTGTCCCTACAGGACACAGATGTCCTCGCTGCAGCATCGCTTCTTCTCTTATTATTATTATTAGTCATCTTCCTGTACTTTATTTACAGTGCAGCTCTTTTTTACTCGTTCCATTTCCATTTCTGAGTTTCTTCTCGCTCTAGATTTAGTTTCTCCTGATTCAGCATCCAAATGTTTGGAAAATGCTGACTGCGACTTGCTCTAGCTAAAAACCTGCCGTCGTTTATTTATTTATTTGTTTTATAGTAAGTATAATTTAAGCCTCTTCAAGCTTCCGACCGAAAATTAAGTTTCCACCCACGGCTCGGGTTGTTGGTTTTAGTTTTCATTCACTCTTGCGGGGTGAAACTCCGTCTCACCGCTAACTACTAAAGCGCTTCACCTCCCTCTCGTCTTTTCCCACCTAATGTGCTCTTATCTAAAAAGATTTTATTTTCTGCGCCAACGAATGTCTCCCACCTCGCTCCGGCTCTTAAAATTGTCTCCTCAAGAGGCTGTAATCAGGGACCTTTTACATGTGTTGGTGTTGGTATACAGCTGTCTGGTGATAGTACAACAGAAAAAAGGAACAAACACAAGTTTAGTGTACCTTTTGTCCCCATAAGAGTGTGTCAGTGGGCAGAGCTCAAAGCTGAGATGGAAAATATAACCAGCTCAAGATGAGAAACAGACATTTTAGGTAGATTACACCTGTTCCTGTCTGTCCTCGTGTGTGTGTGTGTGTGTGTGTGTGTGTGTGTGTGTGTGTGTGTGTGTGTGTGTGTGTGTGTGTGGTGTGGTGTGTGTGTGTATGTGTGTGTGTGTGTGTGTGTGTGTGTGGTGAGTGTGTGTGTGGTGTGGTGTGTGTGTGTATGTGTGTGCGTGCATGTGTGTGTGTGTGTGTGTGTGTGTGGTGAGTGTGTGTGTGGCGTGGTGTGTGTGTGTATGTGTGTGCGTGCATGTGTGTGTGTGTGTGTGTGTGTGTGTGTGTGGTGAGTGTGTGTGTGGTGTGGTGTGTGTGTGTATGTGTGTGCGTGCATGTGTGTGTGTGTGTGTGTGTGTGTGTGTGTGTGTGTGTGTGTGGTGAGTGTGTGTGTGGTGTGGTGTGTGTGTGTATGTGTGTGCGTGCATGTGTGTGTGTGTGTGTGTGTGTGTGTGTGTGTGGTGTGCGTGTGTGTGTGTGCGTGTGTGTGGTGTGAGTGTGCATGTGTGTGTGTGCGTGCGTGTGTGTGTGTGTGTGTGCGTGTGTGTGTGTGTGTGTACCTCCCGGCCTCAATCTTTTTATTGTTCTGGACAGATAAAGAGATTGGGTCTCAGGAAAAAAAAGAGGTCTGCAAAAAATCATTCACACACACACACACACACACACACGTACACATGCACGCACACACACACACACACACACACACACACACACACACACACACACACACACACGTACACATGCACGCACACACACACACAATCGCATGGCTCTTTGGATGAAAGGGTCATTGTGGCAGCACAGCCACAAATCCTGGCGGCACTCAGCACTCTGCAGCTAAAAGACACACACACGCATGCACACGCATACGCTCACATGTGCACAATTATTGTTGGACAAAAGACTTCTTGTCTGAAGACCTGAGCTCCAGACTCGTCTAAACACACATCTTCTCATATTCATAGCTGAGGAGAGTGTGACTGACTTTTACTCGTTGCTTATTGACCCTGCCTACCTAAACATGACTCCAATTTACTTTTAAACACCTTTTTCTTCTAAAACTGAAATATTTCTTACTATTTTCCACCTCCGTGATGTGGGGATGCAAACAGATGTAGGTCGCTACAAGTGCAGGGACTCATAAAGGTAGATTGGCCTCATTTACAAATGTATGGGTGTGAGAGTGACCCGGCAGCACAACCCAATGAATAATTCACGTCCCCCTTAAGAGTTAAAACAGGCGGAAAATGTGCCTGTTAAGATCTCAAAGAGCAGACAGAAAACGCTTTTAGGAGGAAGAAGACATCAATGAAAAGGAGGAACGGAGAGTTGAAGAATGTGGTTCTTATGAAAACATGATTGGTCTAAACATTTAGCAAATATATAAATCAAATGTTTAGCATTGATGTAAGACAATGGTTTAGTTTCCATAATAAATTTCACAATAAAACAATCCTTATGAAGGCTTTATTAATATATTATAAACTGTTTATTAGTGTAAAGTACATTCTGAACCATTATTATGAAACAATAACCTAAAAATCTGACAAGGAGTCAGACAATTTTCTTGTTTGTTGATTCCGTTATAACTGTCTATTAATGGTCTATAAACTGTTTATGGCTAATTAAAATAGTATTAATATGATCTAGGAAAAAGCTTAAGTGCCCAATTATAAACTAAAGTCAAAGTGTTTGTTTTTTTTCTGGTACGTGCTGCTAACATGATCACTAGGTGATGGTAATTAACCAGATGGTTTACCAACTACCACAATGCTTTTACACAGGGGTCCATTTTCCAGCACAGCATAGGTGCCAATAATTCTGTGAGATCCAGAATTTCTGGCATTGTTCTTTTATTTTGAAAGGATCCCATGGTGTACGTCTATGTGAGTCATGCCTCGTCAACTAGATGCTTCAGTCCTCATCTAAGGATGCTTCCAGCTGCAGAACCTGAAACAAACAGATCCAAACTTTAAAGGGAACAGCCAGTGCAAGTATAGGAATGTAAAAATGTGCCTATAACAGCATCTTAGTCAAGTCAGCTGTTTGTTGGGATTAGTAGTCCAGCGGTTAAAGTGACTGCTTTGGCCAAGTCCTGATGGTTCGACTCCCGCTGTCAACAGTGATTTCATTAGCCAGCTGAAGCTGATTTCTTTTTTTTATATTTAAGTTTTATTTATATTCTGCTAAATGTTTTGTCTCTAAAGATCTTTGAATCTGATCATTTCCATCCCCGCTCAGTGCTCTAGTGGTAGATCGTTTGCCCTGGGACTGGGAAATCGAGGTTCAATTCCTGGTCGGGTCAAACTAAAGACTAAAAATGGGACCCAATGCCTCCCTGCTGGACACTCAGCTTTAAGGGGTTGGATTAGGTGGTTAAACCATCAAATAGTTCCTGAGCACAGCCACTGCTGCAGCTCTCAGCTCCCCACGGGGCTGGGTTAAAGACAGAGATGTAATTTCACCTCTCACTGCGGTTACATGCGCACTGACCGACTTCTAGGTCGGTCCAGGCCGATCTTATTGTAATGAGCTGGGAGTCTTTATCCTAGTTTACATGTGCATTAGAAAACTGGCCTCTCAGATAAAGTTGGTTCCACTCCAGTACAGTAGATGGCGACAAGTGTCTTTTCATGCTGGCATTCTTCTGGTTAGCTTATAGCAACACAAGCAGTAAACAGAGGCTGGCGGGAGTGAAACAGGATATGCACAATGGCTGAAGGAACGTACAACGACGCTGCAACACAGCTTATTTGGTACATATTGTTTTGTTTTATGGTGTTACCCATGTTGCTTTGTGACGATGGTCTTGTCAGAAGACCGCTTCCACGGTCTTGTCACTTCCAGAATGTGAGCATCTTGCTGGTTTAGTTAAGCTGACTCATTTACATGCAGAATGTAATCAGATCCTTATCGCATTATCTGGGTGCATCAGCTTGATTAGAACCAGTTCGCCTTCAGCCAGACTAAAGCCTGATTTATGCTTCTCCGTCTGTGTCAGTGCGGAGACACGCAGCGCCATTATCCGCCCTTGCGTAGGGCTCTGGCAGGCAAGCAAGTACGTACGGAGTCGAGCCCACTTTTTTAAACATCCGTCGAACGAGACGGATTACGCAAGCTTGTGATTGGTCAAGACGCCGCTGTTGTTTACAGCGCCGCCATTGCAAAGAGAGCCGAGGATAACTAGCGGAAGACACGGAGAAGCTTGAAGAATACCTCGCGAAAAAACTCTAAAAATGTGAACGTTTAATTCTCCCGTGACTGGAGGAGTGAAAAGATGCACAGCAAGCATTTTATTTGTGGACGGAAATTACAGGAAAAGTGGGTTTAGAGGTGGGGAGCGCATGAAGCGGTGGGAGAATGAGAGACAAATATGTCTGTGTTAAAAGTCTCTTATATACACAAAAAACACAATATAAACACACGATCTTGGACCGATACATCACAGGATACCACAGAACAGTGCTACGCCCTCTGTTGTCCTGCCGGGCAATTGCTTTGCAACACTCTCCAGGAGACGGAGAAGTAAAAGAGCAAAACGCTTGTGTCAATCCATGCGTGTCTGTCCCTTGCGGAGCTGACGGAGAAGCATAAACCAGGCTTAAAGGTTGGTTTATGCTTGACGCGTCCGCGAGGTCCGCACGGCTACGCGCGGAAAAGTTGCGTCATTTTAAGAACCACACCCCTCCACCACGCCTTCACATAGCCCAAAATTTCTGCACCGCGCACCTAGGAAATTTTCTAACCACGCGGAAGGTCCGAGGTGGAAAAACATGGCGGGCCGGCAAGAACTAGTATGGCAGAGGTTCGTAAATACAGACATTTGTATGATTCAGCTCTCAAAGATCACCGTGATCAACATGTTGTTAATAATTCTTGCAGAGAAATAGCTCGCACTGTCGGAAAAGACGAGGACGCTGTTAAAAAAATGCTGGAATGCCATGTTGTAAACAGTAATTTCTACTTCTTCTATGGTGTAGTGTTGGATGCATGCCGTAGAGCTCCATGCTGCCCCGTTCAGTTTGGGAGAATATTGGCTCACCGCAGAGACAAGCCACATGAACCATAAACGCTGCAAGTTGTGAAGCGTGTTCCAGCCGCGAGCCGCATCACCACGCGGAAAGTAAATGCATCAAGCATAAACCAAGCTTTACGTGTTTACATGCAATAAAAAAACAAACAAAAAAAAACGTGAGTCTTTTTAGGGCAATGCTTTGGTTTTCTGCAAGGTCGCCATCTGCCCGTGAGTGTGTGTGTGTGTGTGTGAGTGTGTGTGTGTGTGTGTGTGTGTGAAGACTAATGGGACGTAACTTTAAAAGTCGATTTTTCATGATGTGAAGCTTTTAACAACAACATTGACAAGTTATGTTAGATTAGATTTAGATGTAATCATTGTCATTCAACAGCATGTCAGAGACACGTGAGAAGGAAACGTGTCACTCAGACCAACCTACATAAACAGTTCAATTATTTTTTATTTCTGCTTGAAGAAAAGAGGGCGGATGAGCTCCCGTCCTTAAGTACTACAAGATATAAATGAAATGCTACAGTCAAGTCATGCACAGGGTCAAAATGGTTTTCAAGTTTAAAAATATGAAATCTCCAGGAAATGAAAAAGTAACACGTGTTACTAGACAACTCTCGTGAGCGGTAAACGTTGTATGAAATGTGTTCTGTGGGTGATTTCAAAAACACAAATGAAGTTTGTCAGGGTGTTTCTATGAATAGCGAGGGGTCACGAAGAGCAACGTTTTCCCGAGTCAGAGAAGGAACAAACAGTTAGTGTCACCCTGGCGCCGACGCATGAATGAAACGAAAGCGTAACACGTCCCTTTCATAAAGAGCCAGGATCAAAAATCCTCCCGTGATTACTTGACTCGCTGGCCTTGGAGAGCAAGGTGAATCAATCAAAAACAAATCTATCCACCAAATCATCCCCGAGTCTCGCCACCCCTCCCTTCCATCTGTCTTCCTCCTCCCTCCATCCATCCATCTCTCTCTCTCTCTCTCTCTCTCTCTCTCTCTCTCTCTCTCTCTCTTTTGTGATCCAGCCCTTTTTCTGAAACCTTCGATGCTGCTTTCCGTATCCATCCAGGCGAATATAAGTGAGTGTGGCAGGCCTGGTGGCTGTGTGTATTACTGCTTTAGACTAACAACCCCACCACCCCATATCCTCCACACACACACACACACACACACACACACACACACACACACACACACACACACACACACACACACACACACACACACACACACACACACACACACACACACACACACACACACACACACGCACGCACACACACACACACACACACACACTGATTCAAAAGGCATGGGAACTTTCCTGAGAGTCCCACCAGATGTTCCGAGCTCCGTATTCATACAACAGCATCCTCTCGTTCTCATTTTCCGTCCCTATTTGCATTTATTAGACTCCTCTTTCTCTCACTCATCTGGTCTTTTATTCCTTTCTGTCTTCTTCATAGAAGCCCTCCTCTTCATCTCCATCCTCCTCTATCTCTGCATTCATCATCGCTTAAAAAAAAGTCATTTCTGATTTCATCTTCTCTTTGTGCCCCTCGCATCATCAAGTCTTCTCATTTTTTGTGTGAATAATTTGTTTGGTTTTCACGCTTCTTTTCTTCCTATACCCCTCACTGCTCCAGTTTCTCATCAGTTTTCTCCTCTTTTCTTCTCCTTCCGCTGCATCCCTCTCTTTTTGCCAATGCAGCTCTGTAAGCCTGACGCCGCGGTCCATTCACTTTCAGCTCAATCAGCTGAAACATGTAAAAGGAACAGTACGGCGTTTAGCTGCTGAAAGCATCCACAATTATATCCTAATAATCTGGATTCAACAGATGTGCAGTGGAAGAAGCTTTAACATCTTCCTCCTTCCTTTCGTTTCATTGCTGTTCATTTTCCTGTACTGATTCACATCTCGCCCTTAAAGCCACGTCTCAGTTGCTTGATTATCTTATTTTCATTATTAACCATCTGCACCCCGTTTCCCCTGCATCTCCTCATTTTCCCCAACATCATGTCTTACGTTCCCTTCCTCTCCTGCCACCTCCACCAGCTCCCCCATCATCCCTCTGAGTCCTATTGATTGTTTGAAGCCGTCTTTTTTCTATTCTTCTTTCAGCTGTCAGGAGGAGATCAGATCTCCTGCACCCCCCACACCCCAAACCTTTCTAAACAAATCCTGTCTCCTGCGACACTTTTTGAAAAACAGAGCCCGTACATTTCTAGATGGAAAACAGGAACTGAGCTGATCATAAAGGATAAATGGAGGCAGAGATTTTTTTTTTTTGCTAACATCTCGTGACGTTCCACTGTGAGGAAAAGCTTTAAGGTCCCATCCTCCTCCTTTACCCCGATCTTTATCTGTTATTTCACTCCTTATCGAGACATTCAGAATTGATATTTTTGATCAACATTTCAGCCTTCTTGCATTTCTCTCTGCTTTGTTTTTTATTTCCTTCCAGGGACGACATTGCACCCGCTGTCCCCCCATCCTGTCACACTTAGAGCCTCATTAATGCTTGCATCCAATGCTACTTGGTGCCAGCCTCCTTCCATGTGCTCACCCCTCCATTCCACCTCTGTTCATTCATTCAAGTATTGATCTAGCTATCCATGATATGTCATGGTGATTGACAGCTACTAATTGGCTTAATCCCACCCCCAGGTGCATGTAGATCTCTGGCTGATCTAGAAACAGCTGTCCCATTGTGCAACAGCTGACACCCTGACCCTTGAGACCCTGTGAGGGGTAGAAAGGCAAGAGATGATGAGATAAAGAAAGAAGCTAGACACTACCAGGTTTCTTTTTCCATTAATTTTTTTTCTTCTGTTTGTACGAACAAAATAAACGATCCACTCAGACACTCTAAGAGATTGAATCCATAATTTGATCACAGGAACTATAAGAGCGAGAGTCTGACACAGACCTCCGCTCTAGCACAGTGCCTTTGCCAAGTGGGTTGACAGACGACACGGCGGCTCAAAGGTCAGCACTTCTTTTGCTGCACATCAACAAGCATGTGTCCCGTCAGAGTGTCCTTGAGCAAGACGCTGAGTCGTTCTCACGTTGAGGGAGGTAGACAGTTGCCCGAGAGGCAACAGAAGCCGGCCTAAGCAAACCCAGATTAGCTCTGCTCTGTTGAGGAGGCAAGAAGCAGAACACAAGGTCTTAGTGGACGCCACTAAGCCTTTAAAGAGCAGCCTTCAGTCAGGGATGCACTCCCCCAACCCATTTATCCAGTAACAGACACACACACACACACACACACACACACACACACACACACACACACACACACACACACACACACACACACACACACACTGTTTACCTTCAAATTAGCCCATGGAGACCTAACAGGCCCAGCATTTTAGCTCAAAGGCAGGTCGTGATCTGCTCATCTGGGCACCATTAGTGGTTAGAAAGCTTTAAAGCAGTTTTTACTCCGAACCATAAAGTGTGAACATGGGTTTGGCTTTAAGGCTGTATCATTAAACACCTAAAGCCACCCCCCCCCCCCCCCCCCCATGTGGCCCAAACTGTTGTCTCTCTCATTTTATGTGCACACTGACAGACATCACCAACAGACAGAAATATTGAATTCAAAAAAAGTTGAAATTAAATTTTATTTCAGTCTAATGAGAACAGAGCCAGCGTCCCGGCACGGCGACACTTCCGTTCAGCACGTAAATTTACACAGTACTAATGAACCACTATTAACAAACGCCATTGGTTTCACATTTGGCATTGCTTGGTTTAGCTTGAAAATCAAACATTTTTTGACAAAATTCAATTTAACAAACCAAAAAAAAAAAAGATCCAACAACTGAATGATTTGGTTTGAGTGGTAGCCAGCAAACAGGAAACAGAAATAGATGTGCTCCGCTGCAGACCATTATACACTGACCATGCATGTGTAATGACCCCGATTACCCCCAACTGACAGAGACCCCCCACCCCCCCACCCCCCACCCCCGAGCCGCTGACACACTGTTGACTATAGGTGACACAAGGGTCTTTGTGCTTCAACATCTTCCTCCAGAACGATCCCCCCTCTCTTCTCCGAGGCAGTTCTTGGACACGCTTGGTACTTGATAACCCCCCCCCCCCCCATCCCATCCTCATAGTGCAGTCAAGTCCCCCCCCCCCCCCCCTCCTTTCTTCCGGGTTGACACAGAGAGCCCTTTGTTGTTCTGAGCTGCAATCTCATACCCCAGTAAGCCTGCAGTCTCGGATCTTAAAAGTCCCTCGAGCTTAACGATGCATGTTAGTTTGGAGGCAACCAGGTGGATAAAGCATTACCTTTTCTCCCTTTCTTTTTTATTGATGACCAGGTGTTTGCATTACTGTTCAAAGTTAAGGCTAAAATATCTGTATCTCAAAAAACTAAACGACCTCTCATGATATAAAAACTTCCATTAAAATGTTGAGAATTAGCAGACAAGTGAGATCGTTCATAGCAAGGAGGGAAGCTCCCAAAACAAAAAATACCTATTTCTGCCATTTTAAAATGCCCTTTAGACCAAGAGTACACTTTTTCTGTCTCACCAGTCACAGACAGCTTCTGCGTACAGGAACCAGACCAAACACAGCCAAAGTCAAAGCAGCTCTAACACTTCACAAGTTTTACATGACATTGGTATTATGTAAAAGCATGAATGCTCCCAGAAGCTGCAAAAGAAAACAAAAACAATCATGTAGCACTAAGGGTGCACCCAGGGGTCAAACACAGCAGGAACCTCCTCATATTTGTACCACAGCAACCACATGATGCAGCGTCGACAGCAATGCAAACATTTGTAAAATAACATCGAATGGACTACTGTAACATCTGGGTGACTGGAGCAATTTGAAGATGGCAGCAATGCACTTTGGGATATTTTTCAGCAAGGTCCAAATTCACCCACCTCCAAAACATATTGTTTATTGTTTGTTTGTTTGTTTGTTTCAAAATGGATGCTACTCATGAAACGGGCCAAACAGAAACTTTTACAACCCATTTACTTGAACATCCCTTCAAGTAAATGCCTAAAATACAGACTGATATACAGCGTGTGAACGTGTGTGTGAATGGGTGGATGAGTGATTGTGTTGTGAAGTGCCTTGGGGGGTTGTAGAACCCTAAAGGCGCAACACAAATGCAGGCTATTTACCATATAAATAAAATATGAAAGTTATCAAAACTGAAAAAGATTTTGTATCACCACAAAATGTCACAACGATACATTTTCTTTGATATTTTTCCATTTTTATCTGAAAACTGAACTAGGTGACATTCAGCTCTTATTGCTCCAAACATCTCTTAAAGACCGGTGCATTGGCTTGTTGAATAAAATATCAGCACGCCCTGTGAATAAAACATTGGATTCTAATAGAAAAGGTCAAAACAGCTGTCTAGACAAGCAGGGTTCTGTTTACCTTTGTGTTCTTACCTTTATGAACAAAAACTGGATTCTTTAAATATGACTCGTGAGGACACTTTATAGCCTACAGCTCCTTGTGGCTTCAATTAGCAGGAGATGCTTCGTCTATCTTGTGTTTAGCTCTGGATCTGGGAATTCTGAGCTCATTCTCTTCTTCTGGAAGCATCTGGATTTGGGTTAGGGTTAGATAAAACCTATGTGGAAGCCATGAAACCCTCACACATGGACTCACACTCAGAGCTCCAGATGACCTTGGGAATCTCACCTTTGGATGAGATGGACCTGTGCAGACAGGCTGCCTGGGAGGACTTTTATTTGTCGCTCTGGTGATGCTCACGCTCAGGTGAATGACAGTGTGCGCCCAAGACACACACGCTTCACACTGACCTTGCATGGTCAGCTTTAGCTCTACATATGAAAACATATGCAAGGACGCAGCAGGGACACACACACACACACACACACACGAGCATATGGCAACCTTGTTTATTCAACCTTGCCACTGGAATCAAAACAATGCTGAAAGAATTTTCTTTTGTAACATTCCAATAAAAACAAGCATGGCTGTGACAAATCCCACATAACTCCACATACAATATATAAAACACGAGCTAAGTATGACAGTGGCTCAAAGGATTTAAAAATCAACAGAGCTGATGTATTATGAACTGTAGTGCTATTTTAATGGTTAATTGAATTTGTGTACAGGATGGTGGAGGATCAAATGTCATAGTAGTGCATGGATAAAATAAAAAATGGCCAGCTATGTCTGCAGCACTGGTTGGCTCCTGCCATAACAAAGGACACCACAGAACAGACAAATTTCACTACGTGTTTAAAACAAATCCAAGCTTTCTTAAGGTTTTTGATCAGTTTCAGAGTTTTTAATGGGTAGCAAAGATTAGTCTCAGAGTCAAAACAAGAAAAGTATTGCTACTGTCATATTTTTACAGTGCATATATTGTACATCAAAGCCGCGTTGTCTCCTTTCACCTAATGTATCCATCATTGTAGTTCAATTTTCAGTTCACTCACAAATCCCTCAGAAAGCAAACAATGTACACTTAAAGGTGCATGAAGTTAGAATGACATCATCATTACTCCGGCCCGGCGGCAGACAGAGTGCAGGGGTGTGGTGAGTTAGTTGAACCGGCCCACCGAGGTAAGCGGATCATCTGGATGATGTCAGATGGCCAAGTCCACCCCTGAGCCCAGTGTTTGTGTTTCTCTAACCAGGAAGTAGGGGGACGGGACAGAATGTAAACAAAGACTATGTCCCTCTTTAGTCTTTTGAAAAGAAAGACTGACAACAGCCCAGCCGGCTGAGAATGAATTGTTTGTGATTTTTTTTTCAATACAACAGTTTTACTTATTGTACCTTTAGGCACAAAATAAGCGTGACAAAACAGGTAGTGAAAGGTTGTTAAAAATTACACAAAACTTTAAAACCATAAAAATGACATGAGTGACCATTCAGAGCTTCCTATCACTCACGATTTTATAATAAACAGTTTTAACCATTCCAGATTTATTTTATGTCCCCCCACCTTAAAAACCACCCTCCCTGCTCTCTGTTTCTCCCAAAATACTGAGAAAATGTACCTCTCTGTTTTACTGAGGCTACATGAAGCTGTCTGTGTCTTTTTCAGCTGGGTTATAAAAGTCCTTCCAGATGGAACAATTACTGGTGCTGTGAAACGTGTCAATATTTACGGGGAAAGGGCCAAACTTGCATTACAGATGGAGCATCAGGCCCCATCACACTGTTAAACATGCACTCCACTGACATGAGATTTTTTACTCTGCTTTCTCTCTGCAATGCTTGCAAAACAAGACAAAAAAGGCCAATCCCAGAGGAGGTCGTATCTGTCTATCACCGCTTCTTCTTCTCCCACTGAAAAAGGTCAGCGCAGTCACAGCTGCAGCCGAAACTCAAAGCAGAGGAAGTGTAAAGGCGATGAAAAAGTGAGAAATTGAACTGACTTCAAAGACAAATAGGGTGAAAAAAGATTAAATGCACCAAGAGAAACTTAAAGGGAAGATGACAAGTCAGCAAAAAACGGACGTTGTTTCTTTTAAATTATGCTCCATACATCTCTGACTCACGGTCAGGGTTTAGAGAACAGCCAAGCTGTCTGCATGCAAATGATCAACGCTAAATAAAGGAGCAATGGTCAAATCCAATCATCGTTAAATCGGCACGACTGGAAAAATGTAAAAAAATAAATAGAAGTCGGCGATAAAAGAAACTGAAAAAAGCAAAGGGAGAGTTTATTGTGTTAAAGAGGTCAAGTTTGCAGTAAAGCTGTCTTAAAGATAGGAAACAGAATCTTATGTGTGATTAAGCCCAGAGTCACATGGTGTGCCGTTATCGCGCCTTCTGTGGGTGAGCCAGTGTTCATCTAACCATCTGAACTTTGTGAAATGTATCTGATTTAGTTCTGACAGAGTGTGAAACAGCACAGAAAACAAAAGAGCTGCTGTCTGAGAGATCGCACCTCAATATCCACAAAGCTCAGCAAGAACAGAGCCATCGGCGATCCCGTCACATTTAGTGCTTCATTTAGCAAACATCATGTTTAAGGACAACACAGGAAGCAGCTGTTAGTGATCAGGCCATGCTGAAGATTCATGAGTGCAGCACTCATATATATATATATATATATATATATATATATATATATATATATATATATATATATATATATATATATATATATATAAATATACAGCTGGGCAATCCGGCAGAGTACACCCTGGACAGAGTGCCAGTCCATCGCAGGGCAATACACACACATATATATATATATATATATATATATATATATATATATATATATATATATATATATATATGTGTGTGTGTGTGTGTGTGTGTCAGGTGTGTCAGGTGTGTCAGGTTTATGTCAGACTTCGTTGGAGATGAGAGGAGATTAAGGTGTTCTCAGAGGACAGGAGGAAGGAGAACGCTGGGAGACAAGGACAAAAGAAGAAAAGGGGGAGTAAGGGCAAAGGAGGGGGCCTAGGCGGACAAGAGAAGAAGAGAGGAGTGGATGAGAACTCGTAGATAAGTCCTTGCGTGATCAAAGTGTTGCTTTGACGTCAAGAATGAGCCTTGCCAGCAGGATGACTAGTTAATGCTACAAACACACAGAAACACACTCTGGAAAATGTGAAAAGCTATAGGGAAAAGAAGAAGCTGCATCTCAAATTCTGCCCAGTGGCACAGATAAACATCATGAGGTGGAATGCATTTATGAAATAATAATCACCAAATATCCACTCATTGTTTTGATCAGATCACAGAGATGGTTGGGCTGAAAGACTTTGATTTGATTTAAACACATGTACACGTGGGTGGAGATAATAACCCAATACTCACGCCGCCAACTACATAGCGACACGAATGCCAGCTCCGTCTGGCAGCCGTCCCGCTGCCTGGAAAACTGGGTGCTGTGATTCGGTTCGCGTGTGAATAATTCATCACGCAACAATATCAGAACAAGGATATTAGAGAATCTTTGTGTCCTGATGTGGAGTTAAAGATGCTTTAGATAAAGGCGTGGATACTGTAGACCAAAGGGAGCCAAATAACGACGTGATTAAGCTGCTTTTTCTTTCTCCAGAAACAGGCTCCGGAGCTCCTCCGCTGATCCTGACATCATAGGCCGCACAATGACAAGTTGTTGTGCGTTCTTGCCTTCAAGGTTTGTGTTCAGTGTTCATTATGCAGCTATTTCTGTGCTCTGTGTCACACACTTTTACTTTTGCTTTCTTATTTGTACAGACAGCAGCAAACAAGAAACAAAATGCAGCAGCACATGAAGTTAGGATCAAGCAACACGTGACTTGGGGCCAGTTAGAAGTCAACGCTGGAAGGTTTCTGGCTTCTTAAAGCACCAGAATGTTGATAGTCACTCATATTCTTTTTTGTTTTCTTCATGAGTCAGTTCCTTCAGCCACCTCTCAGGAGAGGAGTCCTCTAAATAACCCTGTTCGTGATCAGATAAGAGATTTTGCAGCATTTGCATTTTGGGATGCCCACTGAGGCTGTATGCATGTTCACTTGTCTTGTTGGGCCTGATAAGTGTGTGTCAGCAGGTGCACGGCTAAACAAAATCTGTTTGCAGAGAATGCACACCTGTTTGGAACAGATTTGTTTGCAACAACCACACGTAACGTTCTACACACCACGAAGACGGACACACCATGTCTCAGGACCTTGGCTGTTTGTCCGTAGTTCTTTTGTTACAAATGTGTTTGATCAGCAAACACAACTTAAGATGTTACAGAAATGTGTTGGCTGTGGGAAGTGTCTACATGGCTCACTTAAGTCATCATGAGACCATGAAGGTTCTCGCACTCATAAATGAATGGATAAAAGAGATTAGCTTCAGGCCCTGTCCACACGTAGCTGAGTACCTCCTAAAACGAAGATATTTTTCTATGATTCGGCCTGTCATCCACACGAAAACGCAGATTTATTCAACAAAAAAATAGCTTTTTGTCCAAGCACTTTTTTTCTTTTAGCAATTTTACTTTCCTATTGGTCCACACAAACGAGCTAGGTGCCATGTTTCATGTTTTGTTGAAGTTAAGCAGGAAGACGAAATGTATAGGATAGGAACTACTGCCAACTACAGGTGTGGTATGCCTGTGAATGTGCTTAACAATGCACTTATGTGGTTAAATGTGGATGGAGTTTTTTCTAAAACCGAGGTGGTGTGGACGTTATATTTTGGAAGGGCAGATATGTGTTTTTAGAAAACCTGTCTGTGTGGACAAGGCCTCAGTTTGTTACTGTCTGTTATTCAGCAACTGGATATAGTGTTTTTTTTCCTTTTCATGTGAGTTTTTTGTCATCTAATCTGACATAGTGAGTGAGAATCATCCAGATGTACAAATTCACCAAAGGGTTGTACATGTTGTACCTATTTTAGACCCAGTTAATTTAAACATTTTCTAATGTTTATTTCTAAACTAAATAAAAAATAAGAAGATGAACAAGTTCCCTTCTGGGAAAATGTCCCATTAAAGCTGGAATTAAAAAAAACAAGCTCCAGTTAAAGCTCTGATTTTGGAAGTGACTTTGTTCTTCATCCAGTAAGACATGCAGCTCACTCCATAAAAGAAAAACTTTTTCTCTGCCACTTATATCCCTGCTGTGTTCATAATCAGTTTGCGCAGCTCAATCAGATGCTAACAAGTCCTAATTGCTCCAGCCTGCTGCAGTTCACGGGTGTGTTTGTTCCAGAATATTTGGCACTGTTTGCTTTATGAATCTGACACTGAGAAGGAGCAGACAAAAAGAAGAATGAAGCCGCTACTACATGAGTGCTAATGAATAGCTAACTGGTCACTAAACAACTTCACATGATCTAGTTTAAAACATTTGTCATTTCCTGTTTTCTGTTAGCAAAATATGTTATTTCACATCACATTTCTTTGGACTAATTTTAATGAAACTCAAAATATTCATTACATTTTTTTCTGTTCATTATTTGGGATCCATCTAATTCAAGATGGCCATCACAGCCAATCAACCTCAGCATTTAGAAAACGGATGTACTTCGGTGATGTTGTAGCAGACGAGTGTATCCCAAACATCCACTCCATGTGTGGAGTTGTTGCATCAGTTATGCTTAAAACTGTGTTTTTCCACAGCAAATGGATTTGTATTCATCATTTATAAACAGCCCAACATACATACATCTACAAATGAATGGTTTTCAGAATCAGCCAAAAACAAGATAGCTGCTACAGTTTATCATAATTAGCAACTGTAAAATGGCTGTGATTTAGACCGTTTTAGAAGTATTGCGTTAAAACTGAGTGAGTTGTGGAAACAGATTGTAATGTGACCAAACACATGATCACCTGAGGAAATGGGTGATTCCCAAATCTTTAGTTTGTTCATGTTCAATAAACAAAATAAATAAATTCAGACAATGGCTGGAGGTCATCATCACCTCAGATTTTGGAAAGTTTTTACTCGCACTTCTCTTAATTTGAGAACTTCGCAACTTTTGATTCATTAATCTAAGAAAAAAAATTATTGGAAAGGTGGAAGCGTGAAAGGGTGAGGCCATTATGAGTGACCGCCGCATTGGTGGCTATCAAACAGAAAATGAACTTACACACACACACACACACACACACACACACACACACACACACACACACACACACACACACACACACACACACACACACACACACACACACACACAGTTAATTATTATACTGAATAATGAGAAGAAAACGACTCATTAAATCTCTCCTTGACCCACACGCAGAAACTCGACTCTCTTCCTCTCTCATTGACTTCTCTGTTCCTCACACAGGCTTGTCAAACTAGAGGCCTTTTCACTTGTGAAATATTAATTGGTCTTTAAAAAAAAACTCCAAAATTTGTGCTGACCCCAATCCGGAGTAATCTAAATGACGACAGAAAGCCTAAAACACGAGGCCTTCTTAATTTTTAATTGAGAATGAACTTTATTTTTGACCTTCGTCTGACATCTGCTCCATCTTCACCCGCTTCAGTGTTCTCTGGTGGCTTTTCCTCCTGACCAAAGCAGAAAACTGACCATGAAAAAAAAACTTTGCTTTTCTTTTTTCATGTGACTGGTTCCACGAGACCGGCGGCCACCTGACTGCACCAAACGACTGTCACAGAAAACAAATTATACCGAACTCATCCACACGAACAGATCTATGGGATTCAGCACACTAGTAAACACTGGCAGAATCACATTAGTGACCCATGCTTTCACGTAGAGGCATGCACTTTCTGGGGGAGAAATCTTAGGTGCACAAACACCCACTCTGATCAATATCACTCTCTATCCGGGAGTAATCAATTTTCATTGCAGTTGGGTCAATACCCCTGTCCACGCTGTATTCTGATCATCAATAGCAAAATCGATAAAAATCACTCGTTAATCCTGAATTAACATCGATCCAGGACGCCCTGCTTTTGCAGTTCCACGGCGGCGGAGTTACCTGGCAGTAAATCGTCACGGCGGCCCCTGTGCAGCTGAGGAAAGGTCACAAACCGAGGAGCTCCGGGAAAATAACGGACATGTCTCTTCTATCGAAAAGCAACACATTTCGTCTCCGGCGGGTGGCGTTATGTTCCCAGATAGTGTCATCTGATTGCTCTAAGTGGTGTCCTCATCCTGTTGCTGTATCGTTTTTACTACCGCTTCCTGTCGCTGAACTTTTTAAAGACGGGACTTTCACGTGACTTTGTCACGGGTCAGATTCATGATTCCCACTAGTTTATTTCTGTCTTGCAAATTTAAAGACATTTTCCAATTTACTAAATAGGTTTGTGTCCTTCTAGTGGCCCCAGACGATGGAACCATTCCCAGCCATGAATCTGGGAACAACAAAACGAAGATACATGACCTGTAACTCGTGCGCTGTGGTTTGACGTTGCTGGCACGTAGAAAAGTGGATGAATAATTGAAACCACATGGGCACAAAAGAAAAAAAACACACAAACTTCATGCTGGAGGCCAAGGAAACTAAACACATTAGAGAACGAGAGCTGCACTGAGCCACCTGCGTTGTTCTGGTCCTCACCCAGAACTTCTGCTGCTTTCTATTTTAAATAAAGTTAAATTTGTAGTTTTTTCTTTTGGGATTAAAGGTCAAAAACACTGATTAATGGCTCTGTCATTTAATCTGTCTAACACCAAGGATTACAGTTATAATCCCTCTGATATAATAAATCAGTGCAACATCTAAGGGATTTGAAAAGATTCTGTTCCAAATAAACAAAGACGGATCCGAGAAGAAAAAAAAAGCACGTAAAGCGAGCTGATGTTGAAGCTGCAGCAGAGCTGGAGATGGTAGGAAAAGAAAATAAAAACGAACCAAAAAAACGGACCCAAAGCTTCCCTCCCTCCTGCTCTCAGGGAGGTAACGTGAAGGTAACAGAAACCATTCACCGTGGACGCGCTTATCCAGACAGACTAGATTTGTGTGTGTTTGTTAGAGGGGGAGTTTGAGGCGTGTAGATTGAATCCTGTATCCCCGGGGAGCCTAACTACCTCTCCATCTCTCCAACTGGCCCTCTGCAGAGGGAGATTGGTAAAGAATTAGGAAGAAGGAAGGAAAACCAGCCAGAGCAATGCCACCGAGGCTGCAGCACAGCTCAACAGCTCCCTCTATCGGCAGCTGGAAAAGCACCACATTCACTCCCCCCACTTCTCCGTCCATTATTTCATTCACTTCTTTCTTCCAGCTCCTTGTGGGTTTTACAAGTGTCTGGCTCGTGAAAAGGAGCAGCAGCAGCTGCCTACAAAACACCCAAATTCCATCTTAAATGGGTTATACTATCAGTGTTTGAATCAATATAGTTCATTCCTCCACACAAGGTTGTTTTTTCTTTGTTTTGGTAAAAAAAAAAATAAAAAGCCTGTCCTAATTGTTTCCAAAATGTGAAAATATGTCCCTGATTTATTTCAATTACGCCACGCTGAGTCTGGATATAAAAATCTAAACCTGAGAAATGTTACAAGGGGATAGAGGAAAGGTTTAGGGAGGGTTTCTGCTGAAATCAATGTCAATCAAAGCGACACAGAGGCTTAAAATTTACACAGAGCATAAAAGAATCAGTGGTGTGTTCATACACTCTAAAAACTGCTGGGTTCCTTCAGTATAACTCAAATGATGGGTTAATTTGATGGGTTTAAAGAAACCTTTGTTGTTTGGGTCATTCAACAAACATGATGTTTAGCTTCATTAACATTAATTATGGCATTTTGCACAGACATATTTAGCCAAATATTACTGGTGTAATTAAATTTTTAATGTTTTCCACCTTTTGGTAGCTTTAAGGTCAAAACTAGTCAAGTTAAACACATTTTTGATGAGAAGTCTTAATCCAACAACAAAATCCTGCTAGCAACCCATCTGCCTTGTCCATATCTGACCCAGTGCTGGTTACCTACATGACCCAGATCGGGTTGTTTTCTATCCAGTGATGCACCAGGATACGGGCCGGTGATCAGAATCAGCCATAAACTGCTCATTAATCTGTTTTTTATTCCCTGGTCTGTGAACACACAGTAGACAAGGAGCGATAACGAATCTGACGGTTTCACGAGTCTGCTAAATGAGTCGTTGACACAAAATGACAAATTCTATTTTGAGGTTTCACTTCCAGAATCATAATTTTCAAGTTACTCAAGATTTAAAACGTCTTTGAGATTTACTGGCGTCCGCAGGTCAGATAGGACATCAGAAGTCTAAAACAGAATCTGGAGTTTTAACCCAAACCGTAAAGAATCATGATTCAGAGTCTGACTCCGATTTCTCGGCCATACAGAACACAACATGTTATATTAACAGTGTTTCCTGAAACAGCTCGTACAAAATGCAACAAATCTGGCAACATTTGTGTGCAGCTCCTCGCCTGAACATCATCTGATATCCCACTTTGATCTGTCACCCAACCCAGGTTTCAGCTAAACCCAAAGAAGTGTGGCGACGACACTAGAGCGTCTGTCTGCTAGATGATCGCTTCCACAGAAGCTCACTCCCCTGCTGGATCTGCTCACCCCTCAAATATCTAAAGTGAAGTCGGGCAGCTTCTGGTTTAGTCATAAGGGAGCAAGACCAAACAAATACTGCTTCTATGGAAGTCACGCTGTCCTCGTCTCACGTCACCTTTGCTCCCTGAATCTGTTGTTTCACCCTCGTCTCCTCTCTTCTCAGCGCCCGACCCTCGCTTTATGACTGAAACGGAGAACTCAGTGAATTAAGTTTTCACATGTATGTACACGAGTCGCAAAAGAGGCCCATTCCAACTCCACAAAAGGACATTTCTTCCAGTGATGTGTCACTAACCACAACGTCAACTTCCAGAAGAAGCAAAATGGGGAATTCTTCATTTCCTGTGCAACGCCGTGTCTGAAGTTTAGTATTTACAGACTGAGTGCTGCGAGAATGTGGGATCAAAGCACACTTCTGAGCTTTTCATTACTGCAAACACACACCCTCAGTGAAAGGTCTGGATATTCTGCGCCTCAGCTGATGAAGGCTTTTGTGCAAGCAGCCAAGCAGGGCCTGGATGCTGAGAGCCCCCTGGTCGAATAAAACACAACAGCAGCAAATGATTCTCTCAATGGCTCCCAGAAGACCAGAGAACTGGGGGGGAGTCAGGGAAGAAATGGAGAGAGGGGAGTGAGGGGAAAAGGAGGAAGGGGTGATACATTTTCATGAAGCAACAGTTTGGGGGAGAAGAGTTGGAGATGAACTAGAAAGACTAACATCTCTGAGAGCACAGCGCCGAACTGCAGAGGTCATCATTCTGCACAGATATCTCACTTTTGCGCGGAATGAGAGTTGCGCACGGGTGAGGTTTCCTATGAGGTGATGATGTGATGTGGCTGAGCGCGGACTGGGTCCGACTGAGGCAGCAGGAGCTCTGGCTCGTTATTAACATCTAATCTGACCAAATCATTTACTTGAGGGACTCAGATTTCATCATTTTAATTCAAAAATGAAAGAAAAAACACTTTTCTTTTTATTTTAAAACAGGAGAAATTTAAATGTACTCGTTTGGAATTAAGTCTAAACTTTCTGGTCTTCCCTCATCAGAAACGCGTCACTGTTGTCTCCAAAGTGGAGAAAGGTTTAGTTCATCCTGTAAAAACACACCAGGCCTTTATGCTGAGGGAAAAGTTGTGCGTCGCCGTCGCGGGGAGCCGTGCGGCACCGAGGGAACGGCTGGATTCAAACGCAAACCCGATGACGCGCAAATACATGCACATATCAACAATCCCTGCGCCAGGAAAAACACGCAAAATGCGATCTATGTTTAGAGGAATTTCAACGGCCGTTGGGCTGGAGGACTGAAGAAAGTCTGGGTTGTTACCAGCCGGAAGCCCGCAAACTGTCACCGCGGATGCGCAAGGGAGATCTGAGGGATGCCTTCATGCTCATTTAATATTTCAGTCACAAACAAAACACTAATAGTTAAAGAATCCCACATTAATTAACCAAATGACTGTAAAGCACCCGGATCTCTCTCCACATCTCACTTCGTCCTGCGCCCCTTTTTGCGCTCCAAGTCTCTCAGCTGCGCAGAAACGCGCAGGGAGGACCCACCAGAGAGGAGATGAGACCAGCTGAGTGTTGCTGATCCGAATGCAGAATCTCACACTTTAAACTCACCTCGGTAGTGAGAGGTTCCGCGCGCAGATCCCCGTCTCTCCAAGGAAATGTCCCCTAAACATTCAGCCCAGCAGGAAGCACAGTCACTTCTCCCACCAGATGTCCAACACATCCACTCAGTATAACCCACTCAGAGTTATTTATTCTGTTTCTGTGCGCTGGAGGAAGGAGAAGATGGAAACCAAACGCGTATCCGCTGCTGGAATGCAGAGGCGCAAAAGAGAAAAAGAAAATCAACCCAAAGAAGAAAAAAACAAAAAGAAAAAACAACTGAAGTCAGAAGAGACGCAAAAAAATATCACACGACAGTCCAGAGATCGAAGTGATGGAGAGAAGCGAAGGTGGTGGTGAGGAGGTGGGTGTCTGGGGCGGCTGAGGGAGAAGAAAGGGGGGAATCACCCTAGCATCCCTCCCGTCTTCGGTGATCAAATCCCGTACCGTCAGCGCCGTTTATCCGTCCTCCCTCCAAGAGGCTCAGAAGCATTGTGAGGGAAAGTGAGGGCAGCAGCAGCAGCGAGGGGAGGGAGGGAGGGAGGAGGGGGGGAGGACGAGAGTGTCGCTGCCGATGGAGGGCGTTGGAAACTAGACTAACCCTCTCTCACCCCTCACTAACCCTCTCTCTCTACATATTTGAACTTGCTGCGGTTTATATTCGGTATTTCATTTCTAACATTTATTTGGCTCCATAGCTGCTTGCAGGGCGGCAATGAAAGGCACAGCAGCCCAGAACTCAGACCTGTCGCCTGGTTAGGGTTTAATTAGGATTATATTGATTTATAAAAGGATCCTGAAGATCCTCTTTTTTATCCCATCCTTAACAGCCGAGAGTCCGGGACTGCCCCGCAGGACGGGGAGTTCAAGCAACAGTTGCTCTTTCCTGATTGGTCCAAAAGCCGCTTCCAGCCACAGCAGGAGCAACAGTAGCGTCTCCTGAGCAGCCAATGAGAAGAGGAGAGGGAGGGGGGCTGCCGAAAGGGCGGAATCATGAGCTGCTATTGGCCCAGTTAAAGTCCGTTTTAATTGCTAACGCAGCCAATAGGAAGGAAAGGAGCAGAAACAGGAAAAATCAAATGTAAATGAGACAGGAGGTGATGCATGAGCTTCTACTTCTCAGCAACTAGGTGGGTGGGATGTATTTTATCAAAATGTTTATTTGGATTTTTTATTATGAGAAAATTTTTGTTTTTCAATTTCATTAACTTTTCTTTATTTATTTAGGTGTCATTATAAAGGCCTGCAGCATGTATTATTGTTCTGCCATAAAAGCCACGGATGAGCACCAGAACACATCTGGTTCTGAGAAAACCCCCTTCGGTTTGCACTTTCTTTTAAAATTCAACATGTCTCGTTGTCCTTGCTGTTTAATTGCCTGGCCTTCATTAAAGAGACTCAGATACCAGCTTAATGATGCCCAGACAATGACAGTAAAACTCATAATACATTACAATAATTATCGTTTTCATAACTAATTAATATTTTCTCGCAAGTTTTGCAATACACTGCAAAAACTGAAGAAAAACAAGACTTGAGCTTTTATTCTACTTATGACTTAAAAAGAGAGAAAAAGAACTGTTTTCTGCAAAACCCTGATTTGAAGTAAGTTAAACATTCTATATGATCAGATTTTCTTGTTTGGAGAAAAGAAGTCTGCCATTGGGGTAACCAAAGACGTTTGTCTAGATTTCTTAAAACTAGCAAATAAATAATAATTTAGATTGTTTTGCTGGTTTTAAGAATTCTAGTCAAACAAAAAATTCTTGCCACAGGCAGATTTTTTTAACCCAAAACAAGAAAATTCAGATCATATTAAGGAATATTTACCTTATTTCAGGTCACACTATTTGCTATTTATTTTCTTTTTAGAATGAAAATAAGATTAAATTGCTATATATTTTTTACTTTCTTAGAAATCACTTTTGCAGTGTACTAATATTTACTGAAGGGTTTTGTAAATTGAGTGCTTTAAGAGCTCAATATATATATTACCTCTACTTATGACCAATAAGCTGTGATACTATATATAAATATAGAATATCAATCCTGTTTGGTCTTTGTGTGTTCATCAGAAGATGCTAGGATTCTTTATTTATTAAGGGATTGTACACACTTTGTTTTGATTCAGAAAACAGTCAGATTTATAAAAGTAAGAATTTATTTTACCAACAATTAAAACATGACAAGTTAACTAACATTTACTGTGAGTGGATGGAACTAGATGTGATGTATGAACCTATGTGTGAATGCGGTGTTATCAGAACTTCCGTATCTAGGAGAGCTGAGTTCTGGATGTAAAAGAATTTGGTTTGCGTTAAGCTATGAGGTTGATTATTACCAAAAGCACATCAGACGCTATCTGTGTGTCTACTTCACCCGTTCTGGAGACCCTCTTAGTGGATCCGAAGGTCAGAGAGGTCGAATGACCTCTGGCACTGAAGGTCCAGTAGATTGACCACAGCACAGACTTTTTCAGTCCAGAGATGTCTCGGGTCACGACAGATGGATGGAACCGCGCGTCTGGGACTCTGGAGTCTAAACACTATTGGCTTGTTCTGCAGGAACTGTTTGCTTTATCAGCTTCACAGGTGCAGAATGGTTTTGATGACGTTTCAAAAACTTTGATGGTTAAAGAGGGTTTTTCTTCAGATGGCCGGTCTGAAGCTTTCTCTAGAACTCCTGAATCACCAGAGTGATCTGGTTTTAATGTTCTCATGTTATGATTTGTGTAGCCAACCAGAGGTTGACAAGTTGACATGGTTTTGGGGACGAGTTTAACCCAAGACATGCAGAATTCACCACTCACGAGTCAATTAGAAAAATGAAAGAATTTTATTTTTTAAAAATCGGGAAGTGAGGGTGCACTGGATAAGGTCCAGTGGGGATTGCAACGGAACCGCAGCGTCTGAGGGGTGGAGAACAGAGGAACAGGAGAGTCCAGGGAGGTAAGTCTAAACTAGGAAGGTGCAGAGTAAAGACTTACGGGAAGCTGGGGGCTGAGGAATAGGGGAGGGTAGGTGGAGGGCCGGGGTGAATCCAAGAGGGGGTGTCCAGGAGAGCGGGCCGGCAGGGAGGAGAGAACGGTGAATGCTGCGTCCAGGAGATTTATGGGGCACAGGTGAGTAATCCAGCAGGATCGTGGAAATGTCCAAGTAGTCAATCAGAGGAGCCACAGGAAAACCAAAGAAGCTCCAGAAGCTTCAGAAGTCCAGGGAGATCCTGAGGAGTCAAGGTAAGGTCCACAAACAATCCAAAAATCCAAGTTGTAGTTAATCATCCGGCGTCGAGATGTGTTTGTTCTCCTCCTCCTCTTATAGCTGGACCCACTGATTGTTGATGAGCTTCAGCTGGAGCCTCCCTCTCCTGAAACACAGCAGCTCAAAGATGGAACAAAAATGAGAGGAGCACTCACCCTGGCACATGACACAAGTTTGAGGAATATTACCCAGAATCTCAAGCCCTTTTCAGGTAGAAATTCTGGAATATGTGTGGACAATTCAATCCGGTTTTTAACCGGAACTGTGTTTTCAGATACACCACTTTCATACTGGAACTTGTCCTTTCAGCTGCCTTCACACAGCAGGGAAAAGTTCCAGATGTCTGACGGGGGGTGGGGGGGGAATCGGACTTATGTTAAGCATGTGTCACGGTTTGCCTCTGCAGTAACCCATTTGCAGGAATAAAGATCCTTTATCCAGAGTTCAAAAAGATTTAATAAACAAAACTTCCTCCACTGACTGTGGGAACCAAAAACCAAAACCAAACTCAATCCATACATGTACAACTCAGCAAAGACAACTCCACACTGATGACTGGCAGCAGTGGCCTGAAATAGAATGAGGGGCAATCAAGATGATGTGGTTCAGCTGCAGCACTCCAGGAGGCTCACATGGAAGGGGAGGATTCCTGAGAGGAGCTGCAGCTGACCTGAACAAAAACAACAGAGAAAAAGTTAAACACAAGCACAAAAAGGGGCGAATCATAACATAACCCCCCTCACAAAGTCCGGCTCCCAGACGGACGTCTCGGCTGGGTGGGGTGTTCCCGGTGAAACTGATCGATCAGATCACGGCTGAGGATGTGGCGTTCTGGGACCCATTGCCTGTCCGCCGGGCCATAACCCACCCAGTCCACGAGGTATTGGACGCCCCTGCCCACTCTCCTCGAGGCCAAGAGCTTATTCACGCTGTAGACAGGTCCGCCATCCACAATGCGGGGAGCTGGAGGGACCGCAGGTGGCGTCTGCAGGGGACAGAGTCTCTCAGGCTTCAGCTTGCTCACATGGAACACAGGGTGGACTCTCAGTGCCCGAGGGAGCTCCAACCTGACGGCTACTGGGTTGATGACCTTGGTGATGGGGAAGGGTCCGATGAATCGGGGCTGCATCTTCCTGGCACCCCCCTTCAGTGGCAGATCAGCCGAAGAGAGCCAAACCCTGTCACCCACCTTGTACTCCGGAGCAGCAGACCTCCGGCGGTTAGCCACGGAGGTGAACCGTTCCTGGTTCCGAACCAGTCGGGAACGGTACTCAGTCCATGTACGACGGCAGCGCCTCACGAATGCTGCAGGACCGGAGGTGGAAGCCGACCTCTCCTGATGGGGGAAGAGAGGTGGTTGGTACCCGTAGGCAGCCTGGAAGGGGGAGAAGCCAGTAGAATTAACCAGGGTGTTGTGCGAATACTCAGCCCAGGGGAGTTGAGAGGACCAAGTCTGGGGGTTCTTCAGGCACATAGCACGCAGGGTGGTCTCCAGATCCTGGTTAAAGCGCTCTACTTGACCATTTGTCTGAGGGTGGAAACCAGAGCTCAGACTGACCGTTATTCCAAGGAGTCTGCAGAACTCCTTCCAAAAAGCTGCAACAAACTGGGGTCCTCGATCCGAGGTGATGTTCTCCGGAAGTCCGTGCAGCCGAAAAACATGCCGCACCACCACCTCCGCCAGTTGCTGAGCCGATGGCAATCTCTGCAGGGGTATAGCATGCACCATCTTTGAAAACCTGTCCACTACAGTCAGGATCACAGTCTTACCCTTAGAGTTGGGTAGTCCAGTGATGAAGTCCATTGCAATGTGGGACCAAGGTCTGGAGGGAACAGGTAGAGGTTGCAGGAGTCCAGCCGGAGGAGTTCTGGGTGACTTGACGCTGGCACACACTGGGCAAGAGGAGACAAAAGCTCGAACGTCAGACGACACCGTAGGCCACCAGAACCGCTGCGCTACCAGGAAGGCAGTCCTGGTTACCCCAGGATGGCAGGCCAGGCGTGATGAATGCCCCCATTTCAACACCGCCGGGCGAAAACCTGGGGGAACAAACAAACAGTGCGGGGGGCATCCAGACGGAATGGTAGTGGGGTCTCGGACTGCAGCATTGATTCTGCGCTCCAAGGACCAACGAGAGACCCCAAGGACCAAGTTGGGCGGCACGATGAACGTGGACTCTGACTCCAAAGCCTCACTCTCCTGCTGGTACTGGCGGGACAGGGCATCAGGTTTAATGTTCTTACTGCCCGGACGGAAGGAGAGGTTGAAGTTAAACCTGTCAAAAAACAGAGCCCACCGTGCTTGGCGGGGGTTAAGGCGCTTGGCAGTCCGTACATACTCCAAGTTCTTATGGTCGGTCCACACCAAAAACGGCTGCTCAGCACCCTCCAACCAGTGGCGCCATTCTTCGAGTGCTAGCTTAACAGCTAGCAACTCTCTGTTCCCTATGTCGTAATTTCTCTCTGCAGGAGTGAGCTTGCAGGAGAAATACGCGCAGGGATGTACTTTATTATCAGACGCTCTCTGTGACAGCACAGCACCCACCCCTGACTCAGACGCATCAACCTCCACAATGAATTGCTTGGAGGTGTCAGGCTGGGTCAGGATAGGGGCCGCAGAGAACCGTCTTTTGAGCTCGGCAAAGGCCATGTCGGCAGCAGTGTCCCAGACAAAACGTACCTTAGCCGAGGTGAGTCTGTGGAGGGGTGCAGCCACGCCACTGAAACCTCTGATGAAGCGCCTGTAGAAGTTGGCGAACCCCAGGAAGCGTTGAAGCTGCTTCCGACCAGTAGGTGTAGGCCACTCGAGAACCGCTTTGACCTTGTCATTGTCCATCTGTACCTCTCCAGGCGTGATCACATGCCCCAAGAACTTAGTCTTGGTGGTGTGAAACTCACACTTTTCAGCCTTACAGAAAAGCTGGTTCTCAAGTAGGCGCTGCAGAACGGCCCTGACGTGCTGCACATGTGTTTTTCGGTCTGGGGAGAAAATTAAAATGTCATCCAGATAGACGTACACAAATCTGTTAATCATGTCCTTCAACACATCATTAATAAAACACTGAAACACAGCTGGTGCGTTTGTCAGTCCAAAAGGCATCACCAGGTATTCAAAATGGCCGCACGGGGTGTTGAAGGCAGTTTTCCACTCATCCCCCTCCCGTATGCGCACCAGATGATAAGCGTTCCGTAGATCCAGCTTAGTGAACACCCGAGCCCCTCTAATCTGGTCAAAGGCAGACTGCAAGAGAGGCAGGGGGTAAGTGTTACGAACCGTGACGCTATTCAGACCCCTGTAGTCAATACACGGCCGTAAACCCCCATCCTTCTTGCCCACAAAGAAAAACCCTGCCCCCGCAGGTGATGAGGATGGCCAAATAATGCCTGCCTGTAAGCCCTCCTGAATGTATTCCTCCATGGCTGTTGTCTCAGGGATGGACAGAGGATAGAGACGGCCTTTAGGAGGTTGAGCACCAGGAAGGAGGTCCACAGCACAGTCGTAAGGACGGTGAGGGGGCAGGTTCTTAGCACGAACCTTACTGAACACCGCAGCCAAGTCTGTATATTCGGGGGGAACATTACTGATGTCAGGTGGTTCCAAGGGAGGCTGGCTAGAAACAGGGCGAACAGGAGCAGCAGACAAACAGTTCAATAAACAAAAAGGACTCCACGTCAACACGCGGCCAGAAACCCAGTCAATATGGGGACAGTGTTTGCTTAGCCAGGGGTAACCCAGGATCAAAGGAGGCACTAAAGAGTCAACCACAAAAAAACACATCCGCTCTGTGTGGTTCCCAGAGACCGTCACAGTGACAGGAACAGTGCGTGCAGTCACCTTGTGGATAAGGGAACCGTTTACAGCATGGATGGACAATGCAGGAAACACCTCCTCGACTGGAATCAAAAGTTCGCTTACCACTGCCTGGGACATCAGATCCCCATCAGAGCCGGAGTCAATAAGGGTGTCATATTCACCGTGTTTCGTCCCATATGTCAACCGCACACTGGTGGGCGGTCGTGAGGGCGGAGAAAAGGATGACACCCGACCCGCTAGCTGCATGGGCTCCGAGGGCGGGGCGTCACTGCCCAGGTGAGAAACACTCACAGAAATCGGGTGAGGACGAGGTGAAGAAGTCAGTGGGCGGAGCTCATCATGAAGGCGCTCCATCCTCCGCCGATCGATGCGTACAGCCAGATCGATAAGATCCTCCAGCTCCTCAGGAACCTCCCTCGCGGCTAGCTCGTCCTTGAGCTCGCTGGAGAGCCCCTGAAGGAAGACGTCGACCAGTGCATCATCAGGCCAGCGGGAGCTTGCCGCCAGCGTCCGGAACTGTACTGCATAGGACGCCACGCTGTCGTCTCCTTGTTTGAGCCGGAGCAGCTCAGAAGCAGCCGCGCGGTGCGGTGTTGAGGGATCAAACACCACGAGGAGTTGAGTGGAAAAGGCCCGGAAGGAACGAACCACCTCCGCTCCACGATCCCACTCAGCCAGCCCCCACCTCTTGGCTCTGCCCGTCAGGAAACTCAAGGCAAAAGCCACCTTGCTCTGCTCCGAGGGGAATTCGCTTGGATTAAAGTCAAAATGGAGCCGGCAGGAGGTGAGGAATGGTCGACAATCCTCTGCGGTACCAGAAAAAGTTTCAGGACGACCCAAACGAACCTGTCGAGGGGGAGCAGGCGCTTGCTCCAGTCTGGCTACACGTCCATGCAACTGCTGCAACCCTGACATGCAGCTGCGGAGCTCCTGGGTCAGAACAGGAAGGCTGGCTTCTCCTGCAGCACCCTCACCAGAGGCAGGTAAGGAAGGGTCTTGTCTCTGGGTTCTTCCTGCTGGGTCAGACATCTTGGTGGAGTTGTAATGTCACGGTTTGCCTCTGCAGTAACCCATTTGCAGGAATAAAGATCCTTTATCCAGAGTTCAAAAAGATTTAATAAACAAAACTTCCTCCACTGACTGTGGGAACCAAAAACCAAAACCAAACTCAATCCATACATGTACAACTCAGCAAAGACAACTCCACACTGATGACTGGCAGCAGTGGCCTGAAATAGAATGAGGGGCAATCAAGATGATGTGGTTCAGCTGCAGCACTCCAGGAGGCTCACAGGGAAGGGGAGGATTCCTGAGAGGAGCTGCAGCTGACCTGAACAAAAACAACAGAGAAAAAGTTAAACACAAGCACAAAAAGGGGCGAATCATAACAGCATGATTTTGCGCACACGAAGAAGCAGAAGAGACCTGGATGATGAAGCTCAATGGTTAAAGGAATCACTGAAGCGGTGTGAAGCGCTCCGTCGCGCGTCTAGCCGGTACCGTAGGAGGCGAGCTGCCGTGGTTCGCCGCACGCAACAGCAGCGAGCTATCTAGGTGCGCACAGCGTCCCCCGGTCCCCTCCTCCTCCCCCTCCTCCCTGTCTGGAACTCGACCTCACCAGTCTGAAGCAGCCACCCTGTCCGTAACAAGTCCGGACCTGTTACTAGGGGCTTTGTCCGGTTTAACCACGGAAAATGTTATTCAGATGTTTGTATTCAGACACAAAGGTCTTACGGACAGAGTCCGGAACATTTCCGTTTTTCATGGCCTGTCTAAAGGGGGCTTTAGAAACACACCTTCCTTGATACCGGATGCTCTGATCTGGGTAAAGGACTATCTATAGCCCCCTTCAGACAGACCATGAAAAACGGAAATATTCCGGAATCTGTCCGTAAGACCTTTCTGTCTGAATACAAACATCCGGATACCGTGTTCCGAAATTTATCCGGACGAAGCCCCTAGTAACATGTCCGGACTTGTTACGGACAGGGTGGCTGCTTCAGACTGGTGAGGTAAAGTTCCGGACAAGGGGGAGGGGGAGGAGGAGGGGACCGGGGGGACGCTGTGCGCACCTAGATAGCTCGCTGCTGTAGCATGCGGCGAACCACGGCAGCTCGCCTCCTACTGTACCGCCTAGACGCGGAACGGAGCGCTTCACACCGCTTCAGTGATTCCTTTAACCATTGAGCTTCATCATCCAGGTCTCTTATGCGTCTTCGTGTGCGCAGAATTATGCTTAAGCGCCTCCTGATTTTTATCTTGAGAGGCGCTATAGAAATGATATTTTCTTCTTCTTCTTCTTAACATAAGTCCGATTTCCCCCCACCCCCCGCCACCGTCAGACATCTGGAACTTTTCCCTGCTGTGTGAACGCAGCCGAAAGGACAAGTTCCGGTACAAAAGTGGTGTGTCTGAAAACACAGTTACGGTTAAAAACCGGATTGAATTGTCTGCAAATGTTCCAGAATGTCTGTCTGAAAAGGGCTTATGTGTCATGAGTTTAACTTCAACTTACTTTGTTCTTGTGTGAGTGCAAATGGTGATGACCTTGTCATATTAACATGCTGAAACATATTTCAATCACTGTAATCATAACATAACATTTATTTCAAAATTCAATCAGTGAGCACAGATTAATGAAAGCATTTCATTATATCATAATCATTATAAGTAGCAATAAACAAACATTTATTTAATGATTATCTTGCTTATAAGTTGTAGAAGTTCATATTTAATTTAGGAAATCCGGGCCGTGAGTGTTCCTTTTATGGAGGCATGAAGAGTCCTGAAAGATTGGACCTTGAGGGGAAAATGTAATTGTTGACATTTCGTTATCTGTGTTCAGAGCTGCAGGCTCTGAGCTCCAGCTGATGGGATGAAGGCAGGCTGATTTAGAGGGAACACATGCAGTCTCATGTCTCTTTTTTGACCAGATGTTGAATGGTCAAACTGTACCTAAAAACTGACCATTGCTGGACGTTACAACTAGCATACATTTTATTTTTCTAACTGAAGGGATTCTGATTAGTTTCTATCAATTATTATTTAGTTTAAAAACTTACGTTGGATGGCCCTTAATGTTTTGATTTGAATTGACAAGATTTAACAGCATGTAACCTGTTGACCCAAACTAAAATCAACAATATTCAAACCTCTTCCTCAATCATGTGTTGAGATAACATGACTTCTAACTAAATAAGGTTGAAAATAAGTAAAATCAAACAATATAAACAATTTTAAGGGGAACTAGGCAGCTTTGGCTTGCTTTTAGCACCTCTTAGTGTCCATTAGAACCAAAAGAACCATCTCCTTAATCTAACAGCTGAAATGTCTCCCCAGCCTTCCTCAGTAGCCCTTTTCAGAAGACACACCATGCCGGCAAATCAGTGTAAAACTGCCGCCACGGTGTGTCTTTTGAACGCGCTATGGTGGCATGGTGTTGTGGGAATTTTGCTGCATTCAACCACACTTGGTAGTAATATTACCGCAAAACAGAGAGAGGTGTCATGATCACGTGGAGAGCTACTGTCGAGCTATTAAAACAGAATTGGCTGATACAGCAAACTGAAGTGATGCAGGGCTCCAGGAGCTTCTCTCGTTAGAGCTGCAGCTCAGGTCACCAGACTGCACAAGAACTGTGGGGACAGACGCCTTTAGGAGCGGTTTGACAAAAAAAACCTAATGAGTGCAGCTTTGATTGCACTGAAACGAAAGTTATGTCCAAGTTAAACAGATGTCCGCTGCAGCGCAGACCGCCCCCATACCCCCTTTTCTGCCATCGTGTAACGTTTTGTAAAAAGGACACAATGGCATAACATTACCACCACGATCTGGCCACTAATAAATGACCAAAGCATTCCTGATACCACCACACTGTGGCGGCACATTGGCGTCATTAAAAAAAAGAGCTTAGAGTTTACAGGAGTGATTCATCACTAAATGTAACAAATCAGCTGTGTTCATGACCTAAAACATGCAGGAACAAGACTGCAGCGCCAGGTATGTCAGCTCCATTTTTTTCTAACCCCAAAAAGAGAAGCCCACCAGTCTGAAGTTGCAAGTGGAATGTTCTGGCCACAGGGGGCGATAGGGCTGAGTGGCCTTTCATTAACCCTGTAAAGCAGGGCGATTCAATTGTGGGCCTGGAGGCACGTTTTAGTTTTAACACTGTTTCAACACACCTGATTTCAATCAGCAGGTAATTAACAGAATGATGAGCTGCTGCACAAGTGATTCAACCACTGAATCAAGTGTGTTGGAGTAGAGGAACCACTAAAACAAGCTAGGTGCCGGCTGTAAAGAAAGAGTCATTTTAGCACACACTGGCTCAAATAAACCATTTAAAAATACAAAAACGTTGCAAAAAATCCTTTTTAAGCTATTAACAAATACACATTTTGTTCAGTTGAAGCAATTAAGATTGTTTGCATCAGTTTATATTTGGTCAAACAAACTAACTAACCAATTGGAATGGTGTAAAAACTCACACATAAAATAAAATAATATCATTTTTGTTGGAAAATTGTAATCTTTTCCATGCTTGGATCATTTAAAATAACAACGATGAAAGGAAAGAAAATTGTGCTTTGATACCTGCAGTACTGAAATCCTCCATCAGAGGGCAGAAGACACACAGATCTTTCATCACAGCAGGGTTTTGAGGAATGTACAAAACCTGTTAAAGAAGTAGAGGTCAAATTAAAATCACACAGCTGTTCTAAAAATACAGTGATAATATTATTACATGGAACCTTTGAATGGCAAAAGCAGGTAAGGTGGAACTTTATTTTCTAATCCACACTGCTGTAGATGTGTTTTAAAATGTCAGCAGAAACAATCAGAGGGACAACTTACGGTAATCTCTAAAATTGTAAAATATGAACTAAAACTGAGCTACCAGAATGAGTGGTGTTTATCCGTCTCTCAGAGGTCCACATTATAAGCTGGAGTCAGTGACTTTCAGAGTGTTAATGAAAACTGCTGGTCTATGTGACACAAATGGCAGATCTCTGAAATGTGTTTTCTAAAGCAGCGAAGTCCGAGCTGGTTGGTGAGTGGCTCAGACGTTGGTCTTAATGGCAGAGGCCTGAAAAGATTTGAAACGAAGCTCATTTCTGTGAAGGACAGTGGGTCTTTCATTCAGTGGGCGACAGTGCATATTTTCATCATAACATTCAGTTGGGTTTTATTACACTGGATACAAAACGACATAATTGGATTAAAATAAAGGCTGGGTTGTCAGATGTAATTAGAGGGTATTTTTGGTCATAATGAATGAACACAGAGATGATCGCAGTCCTTTTGCTCCAAATCTCTTTATTGCAGGCTGTCTGTTGCACCGACTGATTTAAATTAGTTTCAGCAAATAAGTCCGTGTTCATTAGGATACAGACTGCTACTCTGTGAGTCTCTTCCTCATGAAACCCGTAAAGAAGGTTCACGCCACCCAGGGATTCGGCCATGATGACAGAGGTGAGGTGAGTTGAGGCAGCAGTTCAACAAACTCAGAAAAGACGAGACTTTTGTTGTACGCTGACCTTTAAACCCCCAAACAATCCAGGAATGATCAGTCTGAGCTCAGCCACTCACAGGTTTCACATCCACAGAGACACCAGTTTCAAATCAATGAAACATTATTTCACATTTCTTATAACGTTCAACACTGGCTTGCCAGATAACTGTTGTGTGTTTTACACAAAATTGTAGCCCAGGGTTATTGCTGCATCAATATGGTGTGATTACAAAATAAAAGCATGATGCATTTCAGTTGTAGTCCAAAGTGCTATCTGTTTTCTTTTAGTCTAAAACTTCCAGTGTTGAGCTCAAAACACCCCAAACTCTGAGGCTTATGAAAAGGGTTCAGTCCAATTATGATGCGTTTCTTATTTTCTTGATTAAAAGTTGAATATGGAACAATTTACTCAAAAGCTAAATAAAAAAAATAGTACCTCCATGGGGCGTGCATGGGGTGGAGAATTAAGGCACAGTACTTCTTAAAAAGCTGTATTTATATAAATAAAAATAATCTAATATTTATTTTTGATGGGCATGACACTGGGTTTATATTTACATCTACCAGCCAGTAGAGGGTACCATTACGGGTTTCCAAACAGTCCGCTCGGCACAGCGAGGCTGGACCTGTGGAAACTGTCAAGCATCTGCTTCTGAGCCCAGAAGATGTCAGTATCCTTCTCAAAAGAGGAGCGACCATAAAAGATCTAAAACCAGAGTGAGTTTAGATACAACCTACAACAGATGGACCCAAATAAAAAATGTCCCAATGGCTGGAAACATTGTTCTATTGTTGCAATTACATTCTCCGCGCACTAGATGTCGCTTTGGTGTCCGTGTTCCTTATTCTGCCTTTAAAGCCCAAAGTCAACATTTGTCACATTTCTGATCCAACAAAACCAGAGATGCACCTCACAGGTGCTAGTTTATCACCACCAGCCTAAAAACAATCTGAAGTTGCTTCAGAAAAACAGCTCAGATGTGATTGTTACACCACATCAAACAGTTTCTGCAAATCACTTTTTTTTTCTATTCAATTTAGCTTACATTCAAAATCAGCTTTTTGATTAATCATAATTGCATCTTCACCCTGGGATTTTTGATCAAAGTAAATAAATCTTGTTAACTTTGTGGCTATTTCAATCTAAACTAGATAGTTTCAACTTTCTGCAAACCTGCAGTGTGAAGGTTGAGTGGTTGAATGGGCTGAAGTAAAAAATGAACTGAAGCATTTAAAAAGTAATTAGTGTTGGAACATCTGAAAAGTGGGGTTGTTGCTCAAAAGGTTAAAAGAAAATAAAAAATGTAAGGTATTACTACATACTAGAATCAACACTGTTTGCTATCAGTTGTAGATTCTGAGAATGAACAAGCAAATTAGCATATGAAGCTTAGATCATGTATAAATATCCAAGATACTTATATAATCGATGTAAGTTCATACACCAACCTGTTTGGTCTAGTCTTAATCCAAAGATTAACGTTTAATTTAAGATAATTAAATGTAATAGCAAAAGTTTATTTTTGAATCAGAAGTTGGAAATCTTTGCTTTTTCAATAACCAGAAATAATTATACCTTTCTGTGTTTCATTTCAAAGAATGAGGCGAGGTTAAAAATGAAGAATTCATTGCTAACAATTTTAAACTTGATGATTTGAATGACAATTTAATGACAATTTTTAACAGCTTTGATATTAAACTTGTTTAAAAGGCAAACCTGTGGCTGGATGAAAGCTAAATGGAAAATACGAGTTTGGATGCCTGAATGAATTTCTCAGAAGGTTTCTTTCAGAGGGAGGAACGCGTTCTGGGTTGGAAATGATGGTTTTGCAGCTAACTCTTGTTTACTTAGAGAACAGCATCAGACACAATCTGTCAGAATGTCTACCTCACCCAGTATAGAAGATCCCCTTTTTGGATCCGAAGTGTCAGGTGGAGATGGTTTCCTCCAGGCACGAGGTTGGTAGAAGAACCTCTGGTGCGCCCAAATCGGTCCTGAGATGTCTCCTTGGGTCACTCGACTGGTGGAGCTATTTGCGTCTCAAGTCTATAACTCTGAAGGAGTTTTTCGTCAGCTGGTTACAGTTTACGTTTATTCGTAGCGATTCTTATTGGCGTGACAGAACAGCAGGTGGAGGTTACGAGACGGCCATTCCCGACTCCTCAGTGATGGTGGTTGGTTCACTAACTGAAGTGAAAGCTGCTGGAAGTTGGTTTAACAAAGTCCTCAGAACACACCCACTCTCAGAGCAAGAAAGCTTTGGTCATGAGTCAAAAAACATGTGATGGCAGTTACCTTTACTCTGGATAAACTCTGTGTTATATGGATAAGGTGGAAGTTGACCTTCTGGTTACTGAACACACATTATCAACCATAATCATAGTAATCATTATTATACCCAAAGCATAATAATTCATTTCAGTAATTAAAATACATTTATACTGAACCAAGTGATTATTTATGATGATTATAATAAACAATAATAAAGTCAAAGAGTTTATTAATATTATTATTTAATTATTATCGTGAACTTGAAGTGTCCTTCTTAAGGGATGGAACAGCAGCAGATAAGGGTGGTATTCTTTAGACATCAGGGCTCCGGGGTTAATCTGTGGAACTAAAAGTTACAGCTTGATCCAGCTGGGAAAGTTTAACCTTTGTCACAAATTAGAGGCCCTTCATGATGCTACACAAGTAAAAAAAAACAAAACAAAAAAAAAAAAACAAGATATTTTAGCAGATTGGCATGTATGCATCTTTTGCAAAGTTGCTGTGAAGAAACTAAGTCATGTATTAAATAAGGAGGTGCGGTGGCAGAGAGCTTTGGTGTGTGAATGTGTAAAGTTAAAACTACTCCAACTTCAGGTTTTGATGGAAGTCTTTTGTTGGAGTGAATCCGATTGGACGTTGTCTGCATGTGTAATCTGTGCAGTCTGAGGCAGTCTATTAGAAAACCACTACATCAGTAAAAAACATAATGCCAACAACTTGGGTTTGGCAATGAAAATAGTCTTCTACCCCGATGTCCTGCATCAGCCACAAAAAGAAAATAGTCAAGGAAACTCAGATCAGTAAAGCCTGTCAGATCAACGTCACAATAAAAGCTAACGGTCATGGACTCACCCATCTTGGCTTGTGGGAAGGTTGTTGGTTTAGCCTCCAGGAAACAGCAGAGAACGTCGGGACTAGTAGATGTTAACCTTTAGAATCAGCAACTCAACCACACAGCAGAACTCCTTCAGGTTTGTGTTATCTGTGGAGATAAAACATCAACGTTGCAGAGCAAACAAAGCCGGTGGTAGTCGCGTTGCTGTTAGCCAATCAGAGGCGAGATGTCTGAATATCAGGAAAGAAGACTCCAAATCCTTCCGTCTTCAGTTCACTTCTCCTCTGGCTAACTTCTACTTCCTGCAACAGGAGTGCCAGAGCTTTTCCCCATACAGATCATTCATATACTCGAGACCACTGCAAACAAATTAAAGCGAGTGAACTTGGTCTTTAGAATGTTTTCAAGCAGCTAGAGAATATGTCTAATAGCTGTTTCAAAAAACGTTCAACTCTTAGATTCGCCGTGTCCTGGATCAACAGTCCGGCACGCTCCGAGTTTAAACAGGTAAACTCTCCTGAGCTCCTTCCTTGTTCAGAGGTTTTTCTACGAAATGGAAGCTGCTGTAAAATCCTCTTAAATTATCATAATCTAAACAATCCTTCTCAAATCTGTCCGCCTTTGATTTCTTTGTAAACAAAGCAGACAGAAAGCACCTTCAGCCTTCGACTGACATTTTCAGCTAATGTTCAGGATAATGTACTGCTTTAACCTTTTAGGCTTTGAAGTGGAATTCGTCAATTCATCTTATAAACAAACACACATATCTCTTTATTCTGGTGTTTTGGTTATGTGAGCTGAGGCTGCCTGAGTGATTACACAGGATTATGGACCGGGCTTTTTAGGGCGGACTTGTTTGTTTTAACTTGAGCCTGAAGGATGCCAGGGGCTTTGAGGGGATAAAAAGACCGGGGCATATGTTTCATTTTATTCATTTAACCTGAGTTTCAATTACCCTCCTTCCTTCTTTGGTTTCATTACTTCCTCTTTATCATTTCTTCACATTTTACCACTCCATCTTTTATTTTTGTGTGTTATAACTCCATTCTCTCTTGTTCACCCCCTGTTGCGTTCACTTAATAGAGGCCTGCAGTGACCAATCAGTAGCTTGGGATTTTCACACAGTCTGCAATAATTGAATTTGAGCTGTCGGCACGGTAACTGAGCTGGGGAAAGCGGAGGGAGTTGGAACCATTTTAGGGGGACAGAGGAAGCAAGGGTTTTATTGTAAATGTCACAAAGAAACACGAGTAAACATCAAAACCTGAGACACCTTGTGGGGAGTCCATTATCTTGCTGGCAAATATTTTCGTCATTCTTTGGTCTGCTCAAGGATGGAGGGGTCTGCAAATCAGAGGAGTGGAGAATTGAAGGGACAAAGACAGATAATCAAATGAAGAGATGTTGGGATGAAGGGATGCAGAGGGAGAACAGAGAGCAGCCTTGTGTACGAGCTGGCATGCAGTGAGGAGCAGAGCTGCATAGCAATCACTTGTTTGCTATGCTTTAATCAGCCAGACAACACTAAACATTAGCTTGCCTCCTACACTCCAGACTCATTTAATCAGAACTTGAACTCTTTACATTAGTCTCTTCTTTAAAAACATATAGTGTCTATATGTATAGTAGCAGCGGAGTGGCATGACAAAAACAAAAGGGCTTTTGAAAGACACAAAGCAGATGGACTGATCAAGCCCAGGTGAAGAGGGAGAAGAGACTTTTTGCCTTTTATTTAAAACACATCCAGGCAATATGAGATAATAACAGAGAGGGTTAAGATCTTGTGTTGTAGCACCCAAGATGCAACAAACATGGGGAAAGGGATGGTTGTGATAGATTAGATGCACAGTCATCATTTAAGTATGTCTAGTCTCAAGAGTTTGCTGAGAGAAATGTTTCAGAATTTCCCTTTAAGTACGACTGTTGTTGCTTTAGTTTAGCGTTTCATTGTTGGAGTCTTAACCCTCTCAGGCTCAAAATAAGTTTTGATAAAAGGACAAACGTCTAAGTCCTTCAGGGGTACTTCTGAGTTAAAAAATGCTCATGAAATACGTATGTGGAGTAACCAGGTAGGTAGGTTTTAATGTTGCATATCTGCAACGCCTGCCTCCAGAGGGTTAAAAAAACAGTCTTGATTTCGGAGGGTTTTTTAACCCCCTAGATCTTGGCATCCTTAAGCCAATCTCTGATTGGGTTGTGACTTGTGGTGTCAAATTACAAGGTCAAAGGAGCTGCATTTCCTCTTTACAGGAAATTTATGGGAGGGAGAAAGGTGAATGGGAAAATACGATGGCTCGGTCCTCTCAGCCATTGACAAAACCGACGCTTTCTGGACTTCATGACATCAGCGTATCGCAACAATTTTAGCAGTGATCAACAGCAAAAGATGGTCACTAACATTAATGACATTTAAAAGTTTTAATCTGTTAAATAATTGAGGAATTTAATAAATTCAACCGGAGGAGAAAGTAGCCTCAGACTACAGAACTTAGAGTCCTATTTACTGATATTTGGACATCTATCCTCTGATTGGACAGCAGCAACAAGACTCTACCACTGACCTGCAATGCTGATGTTTTATCTCCACTTTTAATACAAGTCTGGAGGAGTTCTGTTGTGTGGTGGAGTTGCTAATGCTAACAGTTAGCTTTTACAAGTTGAGATGTTCTGAACAGCCTTCCCCGTAGCGAGTCTAGATGAGTGAGTCCATGAACGTTCGTGACAGTGTGACGTAGATCTGGCAGGACTTTCAAATCTTAGAGTTTATGTTTATGTTTATTTATTTGGCAGACACTTTTATCCAAAGCGACTTACAATTTATAAACTATAGGGCATGTTGTGATTTGTGGGGGAAACCGGAGTACCCGGAGGAAACCCACGCATGCATGGGGAGAACATGCAACTCCACTCAGAAAGGCCGCAGCCGAGTTTCGAACCTGCAACTGTTGTGCTGCGAGGCAACAGTGATAACAACTGTGCCACCATGCAGCAGAGTTTCACTGTCTATTTTCTATACAAAGCTAACGCAGGAGATAGGTGTAGGAGACTATTTAGACTGGTTTAGATCATACCTTTCTAACAGAAGTTACAGTGTCTGTATAAACCAAGTCATGTCATATTTTATCAATGTGCTCTGTGGGGTACCCCAAGGCTCTGTATTGGGTCCACTGTTGTTTCTGCTGTACATACACCCTCTTGGACAGATACTTGATTATATTCATAGTGTCTCTTATCACCTATATGCAGATGATATTCAGCTCTACTAATCCTTTAAGAATTCTGAGTTCTATAAACTGTCTGAATTACTAGTGTCCTTCAGCTATCCCCAGTTGGCTAGAAGATAACTTCCTTCAGTTAAACTCTGAAAAGACTGAATCTCTGATCATTGCCCCTGAGGGCATGGTTCCCCTGATCAGTCTAAAACTTGGTCATGTATCCTCTCCCGTCAAGACAAACTTAAGGAATTTGGGTGTTATTTTTGACCAATCAATGTCTCTTGTAGGTCACTCAAAAACGTTGGTCCGAAAATGTTTTTATCACTAAAGAAATATCTCCAAACTGCGAAGGTTGGGGACAAAACATGAACTTGAAATGGTTATCAATGCCTTTATCTCCTCCCGTCTAGATTACTGTAACACACTTTTCACATGTTTTAACAAAAAATCCCTTGACCGCCTTCAGTTGGTCCAGAACTCTGCAGCAAGGCTCCTAACTGGAGCAAACAGAAGAGCACACATCACTCCTATTCTAATGTCTCTGCACTGGTTACCCGTTAACTATAAAGTTCATTTTAGAATTCCGGTTATAATTTTCAATGCTCTACATGGTCAAACTCCTCCCTATATTACTGAACTGTTAAAGCCTTATGCTCCAACCCGAGCCCTCAGGTCCACACACCAGAACCTTTTAGACCAGATACAAAAGTCGAGGTGATCTCTTCTTCCAGGCTGTTGCACCCCCGACTCTGGAATTACCTTCCTATATCCTTACGCAGCATTGACAGTCTGGGCACTTTTAAAAAACAGCTAAGGACCCTTTTATTTAAAGCTGCTTTTACCTAAATCTTTTATTTTCTTATTTTTAACTCAAATTTTTAATCTGTTTATGAAATTTTATAATTTTCTGACTATTTTTTTCTGATGTTAATCTGATTCTGTTTTGAGAGCATTTTGATTTTATGACTTAGTTTTAATCTATGTGAAGCACTTTGTGATTCTATGTCTGTGATAAGTGCTGTATATATAAAATGCACTTACTTACTATTTATGTTCAGCCTGCATGTTAAACTCAGTGACTGATTATTTTCAAAAGTAATAAGTAAAAATGGATTTCTCATTGACGGACCTCTTTAAAGATTTCACAATTCTGCTAACTTTCTTTTCTACATTCTGCTTCTCCAGTAAGTCTTCCAGTTTTACAAATGCCATTTGTTTGGCGACTTGTGCCAATGGCATTCCCCACTCACAGTTAAAACCAATCAGCGCAAGTTAAACACAAGTCCTGCCAAGCGACTACTTGACCACTTCTGAGTGGTACTCAGTTGGTTCCTGAAATGACCCGGTCCAGTGAAATAGAGACCCACTCATGCTGTGAAGGTCTGTTAAAATGATCTGGGAATTCTGATAGTTGAAATGGGTCCAATATTTGAAAACATTTGTGAAGGTCCCTGCTCATTCACCGCCACAGAGCCTGACCTCTCATGTCTTTGGGACTAACTGTTGTATAAAAATCTGGAATCCTTCTTAATTCAGTTTGCCTTAAGAAGGTGCTGACCACCAGCCTACAAACAAAATGATGGATTTTACAGACCTTAGGATCCCATGGGAGGAGCTGGAGAATGTTGTAGATTGATGGAAGGATGGATGGTTTTGTGGAGGGCTTTATGTTTGTGCTTATGTATTTATCAGACGCTTTTGTCCAAAGCAACTTACAGGTGATAATCAAGCCATCAGGTTGCCCGTGAGGCTAACAACAAACACTATTCAGTCAGTCCTAGGTGGCAGTAAGGCAGCATACTCAATCACAGAGGGAAGCAAGTATGGAGTGTGCAGTAGTGTGAGGGACAGGTGCTGGGAGGGTGCTAGGTTAGAAGATGCTCTCTGAAGAGTTGGGTCTTCGGGAGTTTCTTGAAAATTGACAAGGAAGCCCCTGCTCTAGTAGTGCTTGGTAGGTCATTCCACACCTGTGGAACGATACACGAAAAGAGTCTGGATTGTCCTGAGCATTGTGTAGGCACTGCTAGCCGACGGCCCTTCGATGACCGGAGCGGCCAGGACGTAACATAAGCCTTTGCACTTTGACTCAGGTAGATGGGAGCTGTACCATCCAGGACTTTGTATGATAGTGCTAATGATTTGAAGATATCTCACAGTACAGGCTGGAAGACCAGTTAGAAGGGCATTGCAGTAGTTGAGGTGGGAGAAGACAGTAGATTGCACCAGGAGCTGGGTGCACATTGGGTTAGGTACCATCTGATCTTTCATGTTATACAGCGCAAATCGACATCAACAAGCAACAGAGACAACATGATCTTTAAAGGTCAGCTGGTCATCAATCACAACACCCAAGCTTCGAACTGTCTTTGAAGGCACCAGAGATAGGGAATCATTTTGGATTTAGATTTTGTGCCATATGAATGGTTTCGCTGGGATGACAAGTAATTCATTTTTATAGAGGATGAGTTGCACATGGTGATTGATATGTCAGAAAGACAGTCCGAGATTTGTGCAGACTGTGAGGTCATCCGGTGGGAGTGACAGAGCTGGGTGTCGTCGGCATTACTTTAGTCAAGTATCCTAGAGAAAGAACGTTTGTAGCTTCCCCTAAACTTCCAAAAGGTCCATTTAATGTTTTGATATAACTTATGAAGAGAATGTCACGATGCAGAAAAAGGAAACCAAATTAAGTGGCAACTAAAAATGAAAGTGACATGCAGAAAAACTGGGTTGCTTGGGGAGTAATCTGGCTTCTAGTGATCATCCGTCTCTCCATCATCTTAAAACTATCAGCCACACCATGGGTCCAGGTTTTACACACTGCAGTGTGTGTGAGGGGGTGAATCACGCACCAACAAAGAAAATTACATTGGGTGGAATAAGTAGAAATGATAACAAAACAGAGATATGCTTTGTTAAAACTCATCCAAATGAAAAAATCATCAATTAACAAGCATTTTAAAATAGCCCAGTTTAATTGCCTGATTTCTAAGGCAGTGAGTGTTTGCTTTCCTTTACCTGTACCAGTAAAGATAATACACGTTTAAAGCAATACATATATAAACTTAAAGGTAAAAACAAAGCTGCTCTGAATTAGAGCAGCATTAGCATCATTAGCAGAGGCTGGGTCTTACCAATCCAACTCTACCTGATCTTCATTTTGCTTTATGAATGATGGAAACTGATTTTATAGCAGGGAGCAGCCCTATAAGATACAATGATCAGCCACAACATTATGACCACCTACCTTAAGTTAAGCTCAGCTGAGATTAATCAGGAAACAATGTAAACCCATTAGATCAACAATATAGATTTGAGTAGGTTTGCATTGTAACCATCACATGAACACTTTGGTTGAGTGTCTAATTAAAACAGCACACAGACCAGTGTATAGAGTGGTATACGTTTTTTATTCTTTTTGTGTGGCCTAGAATGAAATAATGTATAAACCTGTACTGGTCCTTAGCCTGGTGATTGGTTGGGGTCCCCTGTTTAATTTAATTATTAAACTATTAGTTGAGATTCAGTAAATATTTAGTGGATACTAAAAGTAGTATTATGTTTTGATTTAGTTCCTCTGGAGATCCTTTCTTTGTGCTCTGATTGTTAGAGGGACTGGATATAATTTTCATCCACAGCAGAAAACTGTGATGAGCAGTGGAACTCACATTTTATACCTGTGGTCATAATTGTTTTACTCATCAGTGCACTAGAGTGTTTAAACACACATGCACACAGTTTTGATCTAAAACAACCCAGTATATGGAAATAATTAGTCTTTTATCATGGGCTTACCAGAGAGTTTACGCTAACATTTAAGTGCAGAAACACTCAGCAGGTGAAATACTTCTTAAATGATTGATTTGTTACATTCAAGCTTCTGAAAAGGGAGTTTGATTTTCAATTTCACAGTTTAACTGTCACTCTGTCATAGACTGTATTTACAATATGGACAAACCCTCTGTGTTGTCACCCATAGGTTTCTGAAGAGCTGAATTGAAGCCCAGTGGGCAGTTTCCACTACCGCCATCTTAGCTTCATCATGTGTCCTGTCACTCCTGGAAACTACAAAAATGGAGCTGAGAGCAGGGCTCTAAGAGTGGGGGCCGATAATTGACACTCACCAATCTCTGAGCTGATGTAGCTACAAGCTAACTGAGCTAACGTTTGTTCTGTGGTTTTTATTTGATTAAGTTTTTTGTGGTTCTTCATCACAGACAGAGCAAATAAAGCTTGTTTTTACCTTTGCTGACATGTTTTGGCATCCACTGCCGCCTTCGTCAGAGCAACCACCGATGTGGCGTCACATCCAATTTTCTACTGCCTGTGCCTTCTCCACTGATCAAAGCAAAAGTAAAAAAAAACAAGAATTATTTGCTCCGTGTGAGATGAATAAACACAAAAAATTAAAAGTAATCAAGGTTGGGGAATGCTTTCAGCAACAAAACTGTTGTAATACGTTTGACGTGAGGCTGAGGCCTTCCCTGGCTAATGCAGGAGGGCAAGACGTTAGTGCTGACAGAGCACCTGCTACCTGTCAATCACATGAACATGCCCCTAATAATAATTATTATGAATTTCAAGCTTTAATTACATCTAAAGGAAAGAGTTACAAATAACTTCACCTCTCTGAGAGTTGTCATGACGATAAACTAGACCTATTAAACCTAAAAAGATTTGTTCAACCAGGTTGTAAACATGTTTATTCCTGCTGCGAAGTTGGCATGTTTAACATGGGAGTCAATGGGAACTTGCTACTTTCTGGAGCCGGCCCCTAGTGGATGAGGGGGGAACTGCAAATATGTCACTTCCACGTTGGCTTCCCTTTCGGCGTTTGCCCTTTGATCGCCATTCGTTTTATCATTTTGATTTCTTCTCTCTGTCTCATCTCTTTTTACAAAAAAAGGCATTTCATTTCCAAATTACCGGTGAGGTCTTGCTGCTGCTGCACTCCAGTTTAACAGTAGGTTTAGGACACTCATAAAAGTCTTCATAAAAGATTCTTAAGCTGCACAATTCCCTCTTTTATTGAACCCTCTCTTCCCATCAAGATTTTTAAAATATTTTTGGGATGTGCTTGAGACATTGACTGCTGTGGCCTATTTACATTTAATAGTCACTGTCAGTGGGGAATCAAAATGCTTCACCCTTTAATCCCAATACTAACTGTTCGGTTTATTCCCTCCAGTTTCTCTCCAGTCGTTCCATTTCTCTAACAAAGGTAACCCTATTTTAAGAAAACCAGTTTCCAGCAGGACTTCCAATATTTTTTTCAAGTGGATGTCAGTGGGGAAACTAGAAATAAATGTTTTGCAAATTGATTCAGTCACGGTTGCCGCTGCCTGATTCTTGTGAAAATGTTCATTCCTGCTGAGATATTTTATTGGCGTCATTAAAAAACAAGTTGGGCCGATCTGAACACGTGACAAACATTGTGTCTGTAGTTTGTGAACATCTGAAAAAAAAATAGACAAATGAGGCAATTTAAAGCCACCATTGTTTGTGTAAAGCACACGTGTCACCTTTTCATTCTAATCATAGTGCGTGAATGATGACTCAAGTCAGATCTATGTTTAAGGTTAAAGACAAAATTCACTTGTTTTTTCAACACATTTGCAGCTGTCTCTGGTATAAATGAATGCCTCGTGAGTCCATCTCTGTGGGAAAAAAGCTCTGGTGCTCCTGTTTCAGGAACTAAGCAGTGTTGCTTTTGGCGGGCATCTTAGTTTTAGTCTTAGTCAGTTTTAGTCGACTAAAATTTAAAAAGGTTTTAGTCGACAAAGATTTTTGTTTTTAATTTTACAAAAAAAAGGAAACAAAGTTTTATCCTCTAACAAATAAAGTATACATAAACATATTGAAAAAAACACATTTGAATGAAAAGGAGTAGATAGAAGTAATCATTTTTATAATTTCTGCCCCTTTTACAAACATACACAAGATTATAACCTCTGTCACTTTCTAATTTTTATATGTGATCATTGACATTTTAATTTACCTTTTCATAATTACTTAATACATTTGATTTTATAAAATTTTTTAAATATAGCAAGTGAACGTGGTTCTTTAATTTCCCTGTAAAGGACATTCCTAACCATACACCATTTACAGAAATATTACATTCCTTCATTTTGGTTCTGAATTTAGGTTTTTTAAAGACATCATTTCCTTTTAACATGTGTCTACTCACTCTCTTGTGAACCACTTTCAGAATATTAGTTGGTAAAGTACTTGTATTTACTCTGTACATTATTTGCAATATTTTCCACTATACTAAGTCAGGAAATTTCAGTATTTTATATCCAATGAATAATAGATTAGAGTGATCTTTATAGTTACTGTTATTAATGATCGTCAATGCTCTTTTTTGTAGAATTAACAAAGGTTGTGTAAAGGTTTTGCATGTTGCTCCCCAAATTTCTACACAATAAACTAAATGTAGTTCAATCAATGAGTGATACAACGTTAATAATCCAGAACAATTTAGTAGAAACGACTTTATATAATACTGCTATAGCTTTGGCGACTTTCCCCTTTCTATAACTTGTATGTAATTTCCAAGTGAGATCCTCCATCCATTCCATTTTCATCCGCTTATTCGGAGGCGGGTCGCGGGGGCAGTAGCCCAAGTCGAGAGGCCCATACTTCCCTCTCCCCAGCCACTTGGGCCAGCTCTGAGTAGATTTGCTGCTCCTCCACATGGAGAGGAGCCAGTTGAGTTGGCTTGGGCATCTGGTCAGCATGCTTCCTGGATGCTTCCCTGGCCAGGTTTTCTGGACAGGTCCAGTCTGGAGGAGGCCTGAAGGTAGACCCAGGACACATTGGAGGGACTATGTCTCTCTGCTGGCCAGGGAACGCCTTGGGATTCCCCCGGAGGAGCTGGCCCAAGTGGCTGGGGAGAGGGAAGTCTGGCCCTCTCGACTTAGGCTACTGCCCCCGCGACCCGACTCCGGATAAGCGGATGAAAATGGATGGATGGAATAATCCCCAGACTGGTATCACTTTTTAAACTTTATTGATAATCACAATAATGTATTTAATTTATTGATGCAGATCTGTGAAACAGTCTGTAGATTTTCACAAAAGAGATGTAAAATTTTATTTCCTCCAACAGCATGGACTCTTAGGGAGCATGCAGAGTATTCTACACAATATTTATATAGAAATAAAGAAATGTGGTTGTTTGATTTTTTATTTGATTTATCAGACCTCCAATTTAGTCATTTTAAATGTATATTTTGGCAAAGTCCACCTACTTAAATGCAGTAATGTTTTTCCACAGTACTGCAGTTTTGTGAGTTTTCAGGAGCCTACAGAATTAATACACAGTAAATAACCCATTTCTGCTCTTGAGCATCAGCAGTGATGCTCATAAACATGTAGACGGGCTTAAACTGTTATGCTGTTGGGTAAAAAAACTGGAGTGTTACCAGTTATTATGTACCAGGGAGCAGAGACAATAATCCTGACACAGTGACTTTAAAATATTCGTCTTAAACGTGTTCAGATAAAACCTGTTAAAAACTGTAATTTCTTTCATTAATCTGCCCAAAATCATGACTTTTTCAGGAAGCACACGGATTAGAAATGTGTTAATATTACGAATATATTTTAAAGTAGCAAAGTTACACGTTCCCATGGCAGGGAAGCGCTGAGCCGATCTAAGTGAAGTTTGCTTCTAAACCACATGAGAAATCCACACAAATAGTGCCTAGTGCTTTCTGATGTGGTTAGGAGCCAGCTTCACTCAACTCCTGCTGAGCAGAGGACAGACACAGACAGCAGTAGCACGGTTACTTTTAACTTTTGTAAGACAGGCATTCGTCGTCTAGTCTCGACTCGTTAACAAAAACTCCCGTTTGTCTCGCTGTTTTAGTCACCAAAGAGCTATTTTTAGCTCGTCAGCGTCGTTATGAAAAAAAGAGGTGTCAACGAAATCAATTCATCATCATCATCATTAATGAAAACAACACTGACTAGAAGTGATCCAGGTCAGACTACAGCTAAACAAGGCAGTATTTGGAGTCTTACTTCCTGATATTCTGACATCTCGCCTCCGATTGGCTAACAGCAAAGCAACGCTATCACTGACTCTGTTGGCTTTGCAACGTTGATGTTTTATCTTCACAAATAATACAAGCCTGGATCAATTATGCCTTGTGGTGGAGTTGCTAATGCTAACAGTTAGCTTCTACTAGCCCAGACGTGCTCTGCTCTCTCCTGGACGCTAAACCAGCAGCCCTCCCTATCGTAAGTCAAGATGGGTGAGTCCATGAATGCACAATTGTCAGGCATTTCTAACGCAAGCATTTCTCCGCTGTCTAATGCAGGAAATAGGGGTAGGAGACAATTTTCACATTCAGCCTGTGTTTGAAACTCAGTGACTGATCAATATTAAAAATAAATTAATAAATAAAACGGTTTCTTAGTGAAGTTGGTCTTCAAAGAATGTCAGTGGGCTGATTTTCCTTCTCAGACATTTAGCTGATTCTGTTAAACATGCTGGATAAATGCAGCTCACTATCTCTAAGTCCCATGTTACAAATAGCCCGGAGACAAGTAGATTCATGTTACAACACCCCTCTTTTCATGGAATATTTCAATCTTTTTTTCAGTCATTAATAAATAAAGAGCTGGTAAGTGCAAAGAGATTGCCACCATCAGCTCTTTCAGCAGTCACACAAACCCCCGTGTCCTGTATCCATCAATCATTTCAGGGTGTGTGAGGTGTGTTTCTGTTTTCAGCATGGGAGAGAATCTTGTTTGTTCTGAGATTAAGGATTTGTTTTAAAAACAGCAAAATTAATTAAAGATTTAATCAATGCTCCTCTGGGTAATACGCAAACATGCACCAACGCAATCATTCGGGGGTTTAACTGTAATTCTTACACTCAAACTGATGGTGCTTTTGCTTCAGAGATAAATTAGGTTTATATATTGTTTTATAATCATCAGTTTGTTTGAAGGATAACTAGATTTTTATCTTCATACTTTAAACTTTTATCTGTAGCACTTTAAATCTTTAATTTGTTTCCAGAGGGTTAGTTATCAGGTGAGAGCAAAGGGATTTTTATGTTTGTCTTATGTGTGAGAACCACTTGTGTTGTCTTTATTCATAACCTCCTGCTGAGCTCAGGCCTGATAGAACACACACACACACACACACACACACACACACACACACACACACACACACACACACACACACACACACACACACACACACACACACACATGCTTTCACCCAGATGCCTGGGGGGGTCGGGTAGGGGGTCTGCTCTGCAATTATCTTCTTCCTGATTGATGACTGGGAGGAGACCAGCTCCATATCTGTGTGATAAAGTATATACATAAATAAACACTCATGCCAGTAAGCTCCCATTAAAGCATCCTCCATCCTTTCTTACTTGTGTGTCCTAATCCAAGCTTCCTTTAGATTTTTTTTGATGTAGACGTCTTGTTTTCTCTATGTGACGGTTAATTATATTAGCATGTAGGTGATGTTCCCACCCACTGACCTACGACCAGCCACCCCTACTGGTCATAGTGGTATGTCACTGTTGTTAAATGTGTTTAAATTCAAATGTGTCCTTTTCCCACATTTTCGCAGAAATGTGAAATTCTTGACTCAGTAGAGTTTTCTTGTGATTTTGCCAAACCAGATGTTCGAATGGAGAAATTATCTAAAATCTTTAAGAAGAAGAAGAAATTATCATTTCTATAGCGCCTCTCAAGATAAAAATCACAAGGCGCTTCACAAAAACAAAAAAAATATTAAAATATAAAAAAGCATTTAGAAAATGTTTAAAAATATATTTAAAATGAGCAAAAATAGGCAATTGGGATTTAAAGAAAAAAATGTTAAGAAAGAGAGAGAGAGTGAATAGGAAAGAGGATCCTCCTCAATGGATCCTGAGGAAGGTGGAATAGGTGGGGAGAGTAGAATAAAGAGAAAGTGGTGAAGAAGGTCATACAAAAACCAGCTTGAACAAGTGAGTCTTCAGCTGCTTTTTAAAGGAGCCCACTGAGTCCACTGATCTCAGACTCAGGGGGGGAGAGTTCCAGAGTCTGGGGGCCACAGCAGCAAATGATCTGTCACCTTTGACCTTTAGCCTGGTGCTGCACAACCAGTAGGCTTTGATCACTGGACCTCAGGGACCTGCTGGGGGTGTAGGGCCTAAGAAGATCACCAATGTAAGATGGTGCTTGTCATTGTAAGGCCCTATAGACCAGAACCAGGATCTTGTAATGAATCCTGAAGTTGACTGGCAGCCAGTGAAGCTGGAGGAGAAGCGGGGTGATGTGGGTGTGTTTGGAGGACTTGGTCAGAAGTCGAGCACAGGCATTCTGAACCACCTGTAGACGGTTCCGAGAGGTTCTGCTCAAAGACGTGAAAAGAGAGTTGCAGTAGTCTAAGCGTGAGGAGATGAAGGTGTGGATAACTGTCTCAAGTTCAGAGCGGGACAGAATGGGACTCAGCTTAGCAATGTTCCTGAGATGGAAGAAGGAAGAGCGAACAAGAGAACTGACATGAGAATCCAGGGTGAGAGCTGGGTCAAAGGTCACACCAAGATTCCTGATGGAAGGTTTGGTGTGAGAAGCAAGCTGACCAAGAGGGTCTCTGGCTTTGGGAACCAGCTTTTCTTGGGCACAGATGAGGATCTCAGTCTTATCTTCATTCAGATGTAGAAAGCTCCCAGCCATCCAGGTTTTGATAGAGTCTAAGCAGGTGTGTAACAGCTGCAGCTTAGACATCTCGTGGGGCTTAAAGGAGATGTACAGTTGGATGTCATCTGCAAAAAGATGGTAGGAGATTCCTTTCAAGGAGCTCAGGATGTGCTGAAGAGGAAACAGATAGAGGAGGAAGAGCAGAGGCCCCAGCACAGAACCTTGTGGGACACCATGGGTAAGAGAGGTGGTGGAGGACCTAAACTTGGATGTAACTTAATAAATAACTTAATGTTAATAAATAACAATGTTATTTATTTACCTCATCAACATGTTCTCAATTCAGTGGCAGGTGCACTTAATCAGTTTGACCAGATAAAACAAACTTTTTGTGGGAAAAAATGTCAAAAGAGAGCAACAATACTTAGACATGTTTGTTGTAAAAATGTCAGAAAATAAGTTTGTCTCCAAACACCTAAAATGTCCCAGATCCACCCAGAAAATATCTAGTCATAAGCTTCTGAGTTTTAGTGTAACTTCTGCTCCTCTGAGGGGTTGAGACCTGACATGAAGACCAAATAATCCACAAGATCTCAGGAGGAATGATGTAGAGGACTCTGAGTCTCTACTCCAACCAACTGTCATTTCATTCCTGATGAAATCCAGTTTCTGGTCATTTTCTCAGATGGTTTAGAAGAAACAGAAAACTTAAAAGGAACTCCAGCTATGAGGACGTGTATGCCCTAATAAGCCACACGTTTTCTGTTGTACCAAAGTATGTTTTAAGAAACACACAAAATATTGCTGTTTATTTATAAATCTATAATACTCAAAGTCCTGACCCCTACTTTGTCCTGTAACAAAACAACTTGAAACCCAGTCGCTCACTGCAGCATGCTTTTGCTGTTTTTATACATTCTGCAGCTCTGACTTTTTCTCAGACGTGTTGCAGAAGAGATGGCTCAAATTTCCACACCATTCATTCTTGCATAGGTCAGTCAGCGTGCAGTAAACAAAACTAAGTGATTTCCAGAAGTCATGCTTTACATCAAACCCTGCGTCTTCTATTCACCACTCTGGTATTTCCAGCTGTGAAACTGCATCTTCAGGGGAGAATTTCCAGCTGTTAGGTTGATATGTGAACAGTAAACTCATTCTCAGCATCAGTTTGCTGCGTACAAACACTCAGCAAGGAAATCTGGCTTGTAATGCCTTGAATGCCCTTTAAGAGAATTTCCTTTTGCCACATAGGGGCAACCAACTGCTTTATTATTAAACAGCGGCAGTGAATATTCCGTCATGTTCACTTATGAATAAAACAACAAGGGTCGCATAAAGAGGTCAATGAGAAGTATGAGAAGTGAAGATTTAAACTAGGACTGATTTTTGGAAAGCTATTAGTCATTTTAATGACTGTTGGTGACACTGTAAACATTTTTCCATGACTTTCAGTCTTTGCAGGGGTACAACTAGAACATTTTCATATGGGGCCAGAGAAAATTTGGGGTGGCACACCAAAATGGGTCTTTGTGGTAACTCTGGGAGAGATTAGGCTGTTGCAATGAAATGCATGCACCTTTATTCGTTTTCATTAAAAAAAAGTATTCCAACACACTTACTTCAAATTTGAGAAACACTAAAATTTTAGAAAAACACATTTGAGTTATTTGAAATGTTATTTCAGCATTGATTTTAGAATTTTTGAGCAGTTTAATTCACCGGATTGTGCATTTTAAAAAAACATCACAAAACTAAGGAGATTAAAACGTTTGTTTTATAATGCTGAGCAGCAGTGACAGATTTTTAAAAATCTGATTATTTATTTACTGTATAGAAGATTTCATGGTTAGTGTGAATACTATTACGATTTATTAAAGAACACTGGTCCTCGCTGAGGGGGTGGCCACGAATTTCCCAAGAGTGGCCATGGCCACTACTGGGGAACCCCTTGGGGGCACCATTGGTTCTTCGCTCTTGTGTCACTAGAATTTTGAATGAGCTCAAGAGCTCTGAGGGACAGATTTTCTCTTTAAATGGACAGATTGACCAATACCTGAAGCCTTTTTTTTGTTCATTTTCTGAGTCAAAGAGTGAACAATTGTAGCAAACTTGAGAAAAAATTTGACATAATTTGAGACAACACATTGTGACCAAACAGCGACTAAAACATGGTAACTAACACTCTTAATTTGTAATTACATATAATGAACCGTGGTTTATGTATAACAGTTCAAAATTGTCATATATAATAACTCAGTGTAAAGGACTAAAAAAGTACACATTTTCACACAATTCTGTCTCACTCACTAGCAGTCATGAACTGGAATTTAGTTTAAACTCAGTATGTATTTGCAAGCATACTGGTATCAAATCATTCTGAGGTTTTTAAATATGGAAATGTATAGCAACACTTCTCTAAAATCACAATGGTAATTTTATTGTTATTATTTCAAAGCATCATTTCAAGAACACATGACGCATATATAAACATATTTACATCCATCTCTTGTTTGCTCTCCCTTCTTCTATCTCAACATTGCTAAGCTGAGTCCTAGTCTGTCCTGCTCAGAACTTGAGACTGTTATCTACACCTTTGTCCGCAACTCTCTTTTCACGTGTCTGAGTAAAACCTCGCTGAACCGTCTACAGGTGGTTCAGAATGCCTGTGCTCGTCTTCTGACCAAGTCCTCCAAACACACCCACATCACCCTCTTCTCCTCCAGCTTCATTGGCTGCCAGTCAACTTCAGGGTTCATTTCAAGATCCTGGTTCTGGGGTCTCATTTATCAAACATTGCGTAGAATCCTTACTAAAACCGTAGTTAAGCTCAGCAAAAAAATGTACTTACGCCAAGTAGGTTTGTTATCTATCCAACATGGAGTACGCACAGCTGCACACAATCTCCTCTTCATAAATCGGAGACTAAAAGAATGTTTCTCAGCTGCATTTTAGTCACATCCCACCCTCACTACGCCCACTTACTGCCATAAATAGTCAATGCAAAGTGCCTTGTGGATCTCATGTATATACATAAACCGCCTGTTGCAGCGCTGCAACAATGACATGGCGACTGTAGATCAAGGCAGATCATGGAAGCGCAATTTCACAGAAGCAGAAATTGAGGTACCTGTGGGTGAGGTGGAGAAATGAAAGGAAGTGCTTTTGCAAAACAAATAAAGAGAAAATCCACAGAGTGGCACAGCGTTGCTGAAGCCGTCAATGTTGTGAATTCTTCAGAGAGATCTGTGGCGGATATAAAAAAATGGTCCAATCAGGATTTGATCCCCAAACTCCCAGGTGAAAGTCACACACGCTAACCAGTCAGCCAACAGCAATCTACCTTGTACACGTAGCCAGGGCGCATCATCAATCAGGTCACAGTGACAGGACACACACACCGTCACAGACGCATGACATTCTGTCATAATCTGTCCCCCTGCTGATATTCTGCGTTCCGTATTCTGCGCTTCAGGCTGTGTGTGTGTGTGTGTGTGCGCGCGTGCGCGCACGCGCGTGTGTGAGTGTGCGCACATGTGTGTGTACGTGCGCATGTGTGTGTGTGTGGGGGGGGGGTCTTTTTCTCTGTGAAAACGAAGCAGAACAAGCGATAATGCTGCAGGATTTCATAATTGTATCCTTCTCAGCAGCACCACTGCAGCTGCTCTCCATGTCCAAAATGTGCGTAAGCCAGGTCGTTAGTCAACTTAAAGTTGCGCACATTTTTCTGGTTAGTTTTCTTTCATAAATCCCAAAGTTTGCGTGGAAAGTTGCTCACGCAGTTTTCCGACCCCGTTTTGTGTGCAAGCAAGGTTGATAAATGAGGCCCCTGGTCTATAGGGCCTTACACGGAAAAGGACCATCATACATTGGTGATCTTCTCAGGTCCTACACTCCCAGCAGGTCCCTGAGGTCCAGTGACCATAGCCTACTGGTTGTGCAACACCAGGCTAAAGACCAAAGGTGACAAATCATCTGCTGCTGTGGCCCCCAGACTCTGGAACTCTCTCCCCCTGAGCCTGAGATCAGTGGACTTTGTGGTCTCCTTTAAAAAGCAGCTGAAAACTCACCTGTTCAAGCTCTGGTGTGACCTTCATCACCTTTTCCTTATTCTGCTCTTTTTACCTATTCCACCTTTCCGAGGATCCACCGGTTACCTCTTTCTAATTAATTTCCTCTTTCCATTACTTACATTTTTATCACCTTTTTTAAACATGTTTAAATCATTTTAAAAATGTTATTTATTTATTGAGTTTTCGTTCTTGTGAAGCGCCGCGTGACTTCTATCTTGAGAGGAGCTATATAAAAGATTGTTTTCTAAAATATAAATTCAGTGTGTATGCAATGTGTTATTTTAACACATTATGTCTAAGTAAATACCTTAAGGAGACCTGTTTAGAACATGTGCACCAGTTGCTGAAGTGGTCCTCCTTTGTGGTTTAGTCCTTTTAACCGGACATGGATGTGCAAATAAGCATCTGTGTGTTTTTACAGATTATATAGCATTTATGCCTCTACTGTAAGCTGGTACTTAAGGAACTGATTCATGAATCCAGAATATTGACAATAACATTAAAGATGAGATGTGTTTTGTTTGCACAAAGTATTTAAATCAACGGCTCCTTCTTCCCACGAGGCATCTCCCGTTGGGGTCCACTTAATTGCCACTTCGATGACTGGAATGAGAATGCAAATGAGATGAATGTGTTCAGTTGACCTCAGCTTCAATTAATTTTGAGGAGTAGTATCTCCAACCTGAATGCATTACACGGAGAGCTTTGAACAATCCCTGACATCCCCAGAGGATTGAATTGACTTTTTTTCCAGGTGATCTGTAATCTCTTATGAATTTGCATTTAATAACATTAATTCAACCTGCGTGCTTAATGTTTTTCAGCTCACTTGAGTTGATTTGAGAATTTCCTTTAGGTGAAAATTAACTCACAACAAACACTCCTATTTTGGGCTCAAGGGACAATTAGCGTGCAGTGGGTTGGCGATTTGTCATGTTTGTAACACAATAGCATAAAACAACCACCCACTGTGGAATTGGCTGAGTTATGAAGCTACCATGTAGATTCTCATAAAGACTCACAACTCCTCGCCCTCTGACACACACACTGGCACAAATGAGTATATAAATAAAGTGGCAATGTTGGTTACATGAGCCTGTCGCAGGCCACTGATCAGATGACAAGACCATGTAAAATCATTAGAGCTCCCCTCGGTATGGAAGCTCAAACACGAAGGAATTCTTTACGTGTAAAAGGAGGGAAAACATGTGGCTGGTGGGGAAGAAAATCAGCTATTTTCAAAAAACTCCTCTTTGTTTCACCACTTTCTGCATGACTGGGACTATCCCAGCAAAGTGTAGGAGATGATTAGCATTCATCCCTCTCACTGCAGCCAGTGACTGTGAGAAAATGTCAGACAGCAACTGCTAAAGGAAAAATGCCAGAACTGCATGGATGTCAACTGAAAAATCGAACAAAACTTGATGTTGTTTTCAGGCTTTATGAGGTGTGATCGAGCTTGTGAAAACATGAAGCGCATGTGTCCAATTTAGCTGAGAGGCTTTATTTTCTGCAGACAGTTTTACAGAATTGATTTGATTTGATCTACAGAGTGGTGAAGAAACTGCCTTGGTGGAGACGCACGGTTAAACTGGCTGATGACATTTTAATCCCAAAGTTAACACAGACATAGTTTTGTTCATTAAAATTAATGTTACCGAACGGATTTGCGTAAATTTGCTGACATCTTTTTTAAACAAGGTCTTTTTTTATTAATTTCGGAAAAATTTTAAACAGAGAAAAACATCCTCGCCCACCCCGATACACTGTATATATACTCAGAAAAACAACACAAAAATAAATCTACAAAAACATAAATCATACACCAAATCATACTAACACAAATATATAAAAGGAAAAAATGAGACAGTCGCACAAAATTAACATAGACACTTTCAAAATAAGACATAAACAACAACCATTAAATTAATCCACCAAACCCCTTAGGCAGTGCTTGTTTCTCTCCAGATGAACGTGATTCATGGTTTCTTTAACCAAAATGCTTAAATATTTGAGCAGGGTCCAGCCAGCCACGTGGTGTTTCTGCTTGGCCTCCAGAAACGCCTTGATCAGGGTTACTGTAGCTTCTCACTAACAAGTCAGAATGGGCATCAAAATACGTTATTTTCCCTGCTACGTTTGTCAAAATAAAACTCTACCTTAATAGATCGTGTCGCACCTCCACGACAAAATAAAAGCCGCCACACTTACACATTTTTGTTGATTTTTTAAGAAATTGAAATGACTCCAACTTGTTCTTTCTGTTTCAGATCTTTATTCCGGGTAACTGTTGGCCGCAGCCCATGCCTTAGCTCCAGGAAAACCAACATTAACAATCTCCGTTCAAACTCGCTTGTTTTCTCTTTCCAAACAACTATACCGGAACTCTCCACACAACCTGCCAAGAACACCCCCATCAACGTAAAGGTTCAACCATAACAAATCATAACCCAATACACTATTGTAAAACACTGTAAAGAGTGAAATATATAGCCTGCATTTGCGCACTTATACTAACCATAATTGTAAATTGAAATTAATTGAAATATCATGAAATCTTCAAGTTTTACTTTATTTTGAAAAGCCACTGGCTTTTTTCTGTCTAGCTGTGGTGCTTTGGGTGAGCTTCTCATGAGAGATAGTCCGAAGTAGAGATGAAACATCTGTGCCCCGCCTTACTGACAGTCTCCCATTTGAGTTTAATATTTGAAAAAACTGTGAGTAAAGCAGGAGGCGGGGCTTAAATGCAGGTTCAGGGTTCGGAGAACGTGGAGCGCGCTCCCGTCAAACCAGCAAACAGCAACACGAAATGAAAGGGCAGGGTGAGCAGAGATGATCAAAAACTGTATAAAAAGTTGGAGAACACATAGAGGAGTGGATAAAATATCTTATTTTGAAATATCGGAGGTGAAGTAACATTTCAGGAGCGAATAAGACAAAGGGGACATTCCGGTTTCGGAGTGTGCTTTGCTGTTTACAAACAAAAATGCACCTTTTAGCGGCTGGCCGGGTGATATTGAAATTTTTGATAAACGCTACTGAAGATATGTCCTTTAAATGAGACTATATAGTGAGCCTATCATGTTTGTATGAAACAAGTTTGGCAAAAGGGAGGGTGAGTAAAACACAATTGCCTGAAGCATTTATAGAAATACTGAAAAGTGAATCTTATGAACTAGGTTCATTTTGATTCCATTTCACCCAGTGTTAGAGGGGAAACTAAAGATAATTCACACGTGTGTGTTCCAGTCCCAACACAGGATTTCCTTCCTAAAAGAGAGTCCTCTGAGAAGAAAACATTCAGTTGTTTGTCTTTGTCCTAATATCACTATTGCTAGATTTATTCAGCTCATCACATAACTGTATTTAAATAATTACACTTAATTGTTTCAAACATTATACAACAAAAAAGTATTCCTGTGAGATCACATCTGTGTCCATCACAGTACGCTGCATAGTTGTGTCTCTGCAGCCGACAGATGGAACACAACATTCTAATGAAAGCTGTTTTCTTTGTGACTGCATGACCCCAAAAAGAATTTGATATTTAACATCTTTAAAGAACAACCACTGCTGTTTAGTTCTAACTGTTGTTCAGGGGGAAGGAACTGCAGGAGGACAGTGTAAACAAGTCTCTTTCTCAATCTCCTCTTCCTCCTTTAACCCACCAAGTGACTTCACTCGGTGTTTTGCTCCATGCCTTTTTCTCATCTTCACCCTCCTCCTTTACCGCCTCCCTCTATCCATCCATTTAGCAGCCCTTGACTCTGTCTGTCTCCTTATATGTTTGTCCAGATCTCTATCTTTATCTGTCTGGTGATGGATGGCTCAGGGTGAGGGCCAGTGACTTCTGCTGGATGGAAAACAACTGGCCTTTCTCCATCACAGCCTCATACACACAGAGACGAGATTGGCCCTGGGAGGTCCTGTTAGTGTTTGCAGACAGGCCTGTTATCTGAGTGACTGGCAGCTGGCATCCAGCTGCTGCAGATAAAAACACATCCTGAGACGGGCAGGCAGACACACTCGGAGAGACAATCAGACTAATCAGACATAAAGCTTGAAGAATAAATTCTCAGCAACAGTCTTTCCAAATTATAAACTTTGAATGATTCCACTTTTATGTGACGTTTGGTTTTCGGGGTCACATTGGTTTAAAGTCCCCTAGCCATCATCATACGCTGGTGAGATTACATCTCCACATTTGACCCATCCCGTGGGGAGCGGTGAGCTGCAGCAGTGGTAGTGCTCAGGAACTATTTGGTGGGTTATTAGGTCCACGTTACTCAAGAGTTGGTAGAGCCCTGCACTGAAGCCGTAGGCCCTCGGGTCGGCCCGGCCCAATGGCCGGGCTTCGGGCCAGCGACTGTGTAATTACCTCAGACACGGGCCGGACCGGGCGCCTTTATTTTTAATCAAATTCATTAAAAAAAATTGAAACACAAGCGCAGCAGCAGAGCCATGCACGGGACTGCTTTCTTCATCCCGCTCCTGCCTGCTCCCGCTGAATTTCTGACCATTACCGCCTGCAACTGCAACGTGTGTGTTACACTCCCGCCCGCACCTGCAGCGTGCATGTCTACTCCCGCCCGCAACCGCAAAACTCGGAGAAATTATTCCCTCACAATAAAAGAGATGTATCGAGTTTGCGTCCTCTCTGGTCCTGGAGAAAACATGTCAACCTGCGGCTCTTCCATCCATCTGATGTGGCTCTCTGTGCTTGTAAATTAATGAATGGATATTTAAATAAAATGCTTTATATTTTACTGAATTAATTTTATATCTGTAAGTCAATTCTATGTAAAGATTGTCTGCGTAAACCTGAACAGGCCCAACCCGGTCTTACTGTGAGACCAGGTTGACGCGTCACGCTTGTGCGTAACCATAGGTGCTGTCTGAGCTGAAGAGATTCTGGGATTCTCCTCCTGGATGTGTTGCCACATTGGAGACAGGAACAAGCGCTATTCAGCCAAAGTTTCATAATCAGGGAACATTTTCTAAGTGACAAGTCTCTCTGAGAGAAAGGGTTTGGAAAACACTCGCTTCAGTGGGAGGAAGCTTCCCGCATGCGCTCTGGTTCTGCAACGTGCTCCAAGCCAATCTCCACAACTTCAGCTCGCTGTGCACATATGTGCTGACAGCGAGCTGCGCTGAGCAGCTCAGATGTTCAGATGGGAATCTTTTCTTGGGTGATTTAGCTACATCTGCGATGTGTGTAACGAATAAAGTGTCAGTTCGTCTGCATGCGTCGGGGTAATTCTTTCTATTCTTTCTCCGTCAAAATAAACCGTCAAATACGAGAACTATCCTGTCAACACAAGCCCTATTTTTGACAGTTTTGTTTTCTTGTGAAAATTGTTGGAAAGAGATAAAATTTAACTTGATTACCACCAGAGCCAGTGCGCCGTTTTCTCCGTGACGGTAAATGAGGGAAAAACAAATTGATTGGATCCTGCACGTCTTTTAACACATTGGTCAGGATTGACACACTTTGTTTTCATTTAGTTGGTTAAAAAAAAGTCGGGCCCGGGCTCGGGTCGGGCCAGAGAATCCTGAAAACCTTTTCGGGCCGGGTCGGGCTGGGGCTCCACCCCCTCGGGCCGGGCCGGACACGGGCTCAGATTTTAGGCCTGTGCAGGGCTCTAAGAGTAGGTCCCCGCTATAATATCCACAGCCTATATTAACATAGCTGGTCTGACAACATTGAGGAAATCTATTTTAGTATGAAAAAAAAAACTTGATGTGCTTAATAACCCATAAATAAAACATTTTGCTCTCTTGTGCTTTCATTATACGCCAGTAACAAGTTCCCACTAAAATACGTACATATTAGCAGAGGTGTGACCGAGTCAATGCTTTACAAGTCACAAGTAAGTCACAAGTCTTTCCAGTCAAGTCTTGAGTCAAGTCCAAGTCAAAGACAACCAAGTCCAAGTCGAGTCCAAAGTCAATGATGCAGAAGTCCAAGTCAAGTCCAAGTCCTTAACGTTGAATTTTCAAGTCATAATCAAGTCATCTGTCCAACTTCAATTTAATGACAATGATAAATACATTCCAGACATAAAGCTTCTTAAAGCTTCATTTATTTGCTCAAACAAGCAGAAAGTGCAACTGAAACTGATAAAGTGCTGCTGCATTTAGCCGTACAAGATCAAACCCAGAACGAAGAATGATTCATGATTTTTGTCCATGTCGGGCCACTTTAGTGCTACAATATCAAATATGTTCAAGTCATCATCAAGTCAACAGATGCAAGTCGATTCAAGTCACAAGTCATTGGCGTTCAAATCCGAGTCAAGTTGTAATTCTTCATAGATTTTATCAAGCCAAGTCAGAAAGTCATTCAAATAAGGACTCTGACTCAAGCCCAAATCATGTGACTAGACTCCACAACTCTGCATATTAGCCCACAATCACATCACATCCCAGGTCCCAACAAGCCATTTTGAACCATTTCAGGATACAACTGCACTGCAATGGCAGAAACTAACCCCCCATTCAGAATCCTGCAAAGATCATCTGCCCTTAGTTCTAGCTGGGTTTTACATCCTGTCTACATGGGACTCATTCCCAACCTATGTCATTTGACAAAATTGCTTCTGCCATGGGGTGGAATTTCAAAACATTCTGATGCACTTTTATTTTTACCAAAACGAAATCACACTAACATGTCACCTCGACTTTGTGTTACCAATCACAGAATAAACAACCAGAGTGTTCCTTCTTTCTCCCAAGTACAGGGGGAACTTGAAAAACTACAATTCTGTGCAAAAGTAATTTTATTTCAGTAAATCAACTTAAAGGTGAGACTAATACATGAGACAGAAATGTCAGACTTTATTTTTTATAAATATGATCATTCTAGAATCAAAGTGTTGCTCTAATCAGCTGATGAACCCAGAACGCCTGGATATGGTTCCTGAGCCCTTAGATCAGGGTTGCCCAATCCTGATGGCGAGTATCCAGCAGGTTTTAGTGGCTTCTCTGCGCCAACACACTAGATTCAGTGATTGAATCACCTGTGCAGCAGCTCATCAGGCTCTGCAGAAGCCTGTTAATCACCTGCAGATTGTAATCAGGTGTGTTGAAGCAGGGTTAAAACAAAAACCTGCTGGGTATCGGCCCTCCAGGATCAGGATTGGCAACCTCTGCTCTAGGCGTTCTTTCAGTCTAAGTTAAATAACTGAAATAAAAAGACTGTTGTACCATATTCTTATTTTTTGAGTTTCACCTGGAAGTATTATTTGTGCCAGAGTGAATAAACGAGGCCTTTTTTGGACCCTGAGATATCCAAGCCAGATTTGCTGAGACCCTGTACACACGTATTTGGGTATCCCATAAAGCAATACTTTTCTACAGTTTGGCCTGTCATTCACATTAAAGTCAAGGCAAACAGCATAAAAAATTATGCTTTAAAAAACTCATCAAACATTAGATTTGCAAATGATCAGTTCTCAGTATTTGCTTGTGGACGTAAACAACCGGTGTTTTAGGTTTCATAACATCACTACCCACGAACAAAATGCTCTGACATCACCCGTAAGACCTGTTTACACTAGCTTGTTTTTACAGCTCAGTTACTGCTCTGCAGAGGTGTGACCAAGTAACTCCTTTGCAAGTCACGAGTCTTTCCAGTCAAGTCTCGAGTCAAGTCCAAGTTAAAGACTACCAAGTCCAAGTCGAGTCCAAAGTCAATGATGTGGAAGTCCAAGTCAAGTCCAAGTCCTTTGAATTTTCAAGTCATAATCAGGTCATCTGTCAAACTTCAATTTAATGGCGTTGATGATAAATAAATTGCCTGAATTCTTAAAGCTTCATTTATTTGCTCAAACAAACAGAAAGTGCAACTGAAACTGATTATAAACAAAGTGCTGCTGCATTTAGCCGTACAAGATCAAACCCAGAACAATGAATGAGTTACGATTTTTGTCCATGTCGTGCCACTTTTGTGCTAAAATGTCAAACATGCTCAAGTCATCTTCAAGTCAACAGATGCAAGTCAATTCAAGTCGCAAGTCATTGGCATTCAAGTCCGAGTCAAGTCGTAAGTCTTTATAGATTTTATCAAGTCAAGTCAGAAGTCATTAAAATAATAACTCGAGTCTGACTCAAGCCCAAGTCATGTGACTTGAGTCCACACCTCTGCTGCTCTGTGCAGAAGATGTTAGGAATGGTTATTGCCCGCCTGCTTATTTCTCTTCCAGGGAAATTTTTTCAACAAAGATGCAATTTGGGGAACTACTGCAACCTAGAGGCTTGGCATGTGTATGAATGTGTTTCACAATGCACAGGTTTTGTTTCTCCAAAAACAAGGTGGTGTATACACAGGTTTTCTTTTAGACATGCGGGACAGCACATACGGTTTTGCAAAAACTCAGCTATGTGTTGACACGGCCTAAGATTCATCACCATCAGTATGGTCTTTGCTGCATTGGACTGGGCAATGAACTGAGTCAGTAAAAGCGGAAAAGAAAATAAGGAAATAGACAAAGTTCAGAGCTGAACCTCCTTAGGAGTCTTCAGGCAAGCCAACAGGCCAGAGAAATGATAGGGGAGCTGTTAAAAACACAAAGGCAGGTATAAATAAACTTCTAAATGCCCTTTACTATACTTCATCATGATTTACCCCTCATTTAATTAATTAATACCCTTTTCATCTCCTTTGTTGTGGCCATTTTTCTTTATTTTATTCTGAGCTTCTAGAATGTCAGGAGTGCATCACCTGGCATGTCTGGCCTCAGGTCTGATTGGTGTATACGCTGTGACGGTGTGGGGTCACGTGACTGCAATCAGGTTGTATTGTACATTCAATCACTCACTGCTCCATCTATGGCCATTATTATGCTTATTGTGTAAGTACGGTCTTTGCAAGCTGAAGATGAGGCAAACTCCCAAGCACGCACACACAAAAGATGCAACCTCTGAAATCATTTCAGTCTGACTTGCCACTTCTTATAGCACATCACAGCTCCGAGCTGATTGAATCTGCAGCCAGATTCTGATCAGCAACACTTTAAATTCCACTCACACAAAACCCTTCATACTCTTCCTCTGCATTTGACTTATGGTATATCTGGAAAATTCATTTGGTGTGGGAAGCGTTCTGCATAAAGTTCACATTCTCTATTTTGTACCAATATTGCATTTGTATTGGCTTCAGATAACCAGTGTTGTCTTCCATTTGGGGCAAAAAAAATGTTATCTCCAAATTCTTCCAAACCAACACATATTGCATTATAGGGTGTTGAAGGTCAGACTTAAATGTATAAAATATGACATTAAAACGTAAAAAAATATGAGAAAAAGATCTTTGAATAATAAATATAATCAAGAGGAACAATTATGTTTGACTGGCCTGTGTATTTTCTAGTGGAGCTGCAGGATTGACAGTCTAGCGTGTTGGTACGTTCTTTTTTCATCTCTCTATCTCAAGCTTTTTTCCTGAAGGGAATGGGAATCACTTTCAGAGCTGGGTGATTGTCTTCAGATGTCGCAAACACGTTTTTGAGGTTGTCATTTTTTAAGTTTTTCAAATATTTTAATGCACCAATGTTGTGCTAAACATCAATAAGCTTGTTTTAAAGCTAGAAAATAATTGAAGTTTATAATTCAGCTGATCTGAAAGAATAATTAAGGTTTTGTTCAATTCTCTGAAGACCAATGAGGACACAGGATGACTTCTATGTCTCAATAACAGCACCGATATTTTCAAAAGCTTTCACTGACACAACTTTAATCAAGTCAAAGTCAAAAATGAAATTCCCATGGAACGCCAATGGTACTTGTAAAGTCTAACCATGTCCGCTCTTGAAACACGGCCTCCTCGCTAACAATCAACACTAATGTTTTCATGCAGGGAAGAATCCATCCTTCATTCATCCTTTAAGCTTGAGTTTAGACTTTTTGAAGCATCAATGAATTCTTGTTATCTGTTTAGATTAAATCTAAATGCCATCCATTCGTCCATTATCCTCCATCTTGGGTCAGGTCACAGGGGCAACAGCCTCAGCAGGGAGGCCGAGACTTCCATCTCCACATCCACTTTGATCAGCTTCTCCAGGGGAATCCTGAGGCATTACCTGGCCAGTCGACAAACATAGTCCCTCCAGCGTGTCCTGGGTCTTCCTTAAGGTCTTCTCCCAGTTGGATGTGCCTTGAAAATCTCACCAGGAGGCACCCTAACCTGATTCCCAAGCCACCTCAACTGGGTCCTCAATGTGGAGGAGCAGCAGATCTACTCCAAGCCCCTTCCTGATGAGCAAGCTTCTCACCCTATGGGAGAGCCCAGACACCCTGCAGAGATAACTCATTTCAGATGCTTGTGTCCATGATCTCATTCTTTCTGTCACCACCCAAAGCAACTTTCAGCAGAACCTCTTCCTTGAATAATAATGGAAATAATGTTTAATGAATTTACAGTGTCCAGTCAAGGATGAAGCACGGAATCACCAGCAAATAGGTCTTGATCGTGACTAACCGGCGAAGCAGATGGCACGTGGATCCATTGGAACATCTCTCACATCTTCCTACCAACACTTCAGAACTAAATATCAATTGGAACATTCCACCATTCTACAACCCTGATCACAGTTGAGATCAAAACATGTTTTAAATATAATCTTTATCTTATTACAATCACAAATCAAGAGGTTGATTTGTTCAAAAGTCAGGAATTGGCAAAAGTTTTATCTGGACAGACTTTGGTACTAACATGTTAACCAAGGAATCAGAATCCTTTTTAGGTCAATTCGGTGCTTGGATGGGCCAAACCTTCACCCAATAATCCATTTCTATCTGATTATCCAACATCTGGCTGCATAAGAAGTAAGGGAAGTCCAGACACCTGTCTCCCATGGGACACTCTAACTCCCTCTGGGAGACCCTGAGGTGTTCCCAGGCCAGAAAGAATGTTTCAAGAAACCTACGGGCAATGGAACTTTTATAATCCCTGTTTTTGAGCAATTTGTCTTATTCTTCATGATTAATCTGTATCCCATTTCCTGTTACAGCTTTTCTTCCATTAATATCATTTAAAGTACATCAAATCAAAAAAGGATAACTACAATTTCAAGTATTTTAGAGCTGAGTTTTACTTCAGTTCATTTAAACTGGTAGTGTCAGAATCATTTCACAGTCACCTCTTCAGAAACGTCTACTCTGTATTTCACCTGCATTGAGTGACCCTCACACTCTTCACCTCCCAAACAAAGAGCAGGAAGAGGAATCGACTTTTCCCTCCTGACCCTGGGAATCAAAAATGGAGCCACTGTGGCATTTAAAATGCAATCCGATGTCAAAATGATTCATAACATTCTATTTTGCCTGCCTTTCCCTTTGTGAAGCTACAATTTACCCATTAAATCCAAAATAAAGGGTCAAATAAATCACAATTAAAGGCTTTAGTTTTGTCTTCTGTTTTGATGTCAAATTGCTGCCTAATAAAAGCTACGCTCACTTTGCCTTCTCCATAGAGGCAGTCATGAAACATCACCACCTGCACTTGCTGAGTCTAGAAACACATCTCTTTATAATGAGTCCTAATAGACCAAATTAAACAAAGTTTAATGCATAAATTACACTCATTAGACTAAAATTTACAAATTATATTCCAGGGTGGCAGGTTTCATTGATGGCTGGAATCCCATTGTTAATGAAAGAGTTCGTGAAACGTTCAGGAACCATATTAATATAGGAAACAAGAGATTCTGTTCTACAAAAGTTGTCTTTTTTGTGCTTTTTATGTTTTTGTTTTTGTGATTAACAGTGAAAGATCATCTCTGTAAGTCCATTCATCATCTTCACCAGGTTTAATAGACTTTCATCAGAAAAAAACTGGAAACCCAAACAGATTTTTATTATGAACTAAACATATTAAAAAGTTGATTAGCGTGTCTTCTACTTTTATAAAAACTCCAATCTCTAAATGGTTTATTGAAATACATTTTATAATAGTTTCCACAACTGTCAGTTCTATGTTACACTTTAGTGGCACAAACAGTAGAAGCATGGGGCACGTTAAGCAGACACGTCATAATATTTCTGTTGGATTAAATGTGTGATGTGAAATGAACAGCCGTGCAAAGGTTTATAAAATAACATTTACACGAACCTAGGAGTTGGATGGCAGCAATCCTCGCTCAGACTAGCAGGTAGCTCCTCACTGGAATCAAACAATTTCTCTTAAGTACATTTAATATTTCTTTACTTATTGTTGTATATCTGCATTTTACCAGGAAAGGCATAAATATATGTTATCATTTGTTAAAAAAAGACCTACAGTATAAGTTTACCTGTAGGTGAGTTTAGTATAGAGATGTAGGAGAGACCGCCACAGGTTCTGTTCTTAACTATTATGGACAGGATCTCTAGCCAAGGTGTTGAGAGGATCTATGTTGGTGGCTTAAGGTTCAGGTTTCTGCTTTTTGCAGATGATGTGATCCTGTTGGCTTCATCAGACAGGGATTTCCATGGAGTGATAATCTCTGTGATGGAGTGATTCGTGGCTGTGTTGAGGGTCTGCCCTCATGAGAAAATTACTATGCAGTAATTTCTCCAAGAGACTGTGCCAAAATTGCCCTGGAGTGTCTGCCCTCATATGAAAATTGCTACGCGGCATTTTCTCCAAAAACTGTGTCATCTGTGATCTGAAAAAGCAGATAATAAATTCCAGCGCTAAGAGAGACTTCATTTCCCATGATTCCTTGAGCCAGAAGCAACGTGATGACGTCACAGTCGAACACCGGAACACAAGTTCTGTGCATGTGCTGGAACCACAAAGAGTCTTCCCGCCAGACCGCTGAAAGCTATAAATCCCAGCGAAACGGAACTTAACTCCGTCTTTTGTCCAGTTCAACTGGCGTTGAAAGACGCACCCGCTGGCTATGGCTCTGGACAGATTGTGCACGAGGCCTGGGGGCTGAAGTGGAAACGCCGAGCCGCAGAAAAGCAGCGGAAAACCGTCAAATCAACGGAGAACGCCGATTGGAACATCTGGGGATGCCTTGCTGTTTCGTTCGTTCAAAGTTTTTCTCTCTCTAACTCTCTCTTCCGTTTTCTTCCTAATAAGCCAGAATAAGCAATCACACCGCGCGACTTGCTTTAAAATACCAACGGTTTCCCTATTTCCCGTACCAAAAACGCCATCGGAAAAAATGAAGTAAGATCTTCTCTTTCAGTTTAGTATCTTAAATAGTTTATGCTGTGGCCAGGCTGGCAAACTATCAGATATTAATTTACGATTGATCTTTTGTGTAGTTTCTTGATCTTTGTGAAGCGTTTTTGACATTTTTAAGTTTCACTGTGATTTCAAAGTGTTTGGCAAAGTACTGTGAAAGCTGCACACACACAGGTTTTCAGTGTGGTGGAGTGAAAAGACAGCTCACACATACTTTCAGCATCACATCACTGCTGAAAGCTCGCACACACACACACACACACACACACACACACACACACACACACACACACACACACACACACACACACACACACACACACACACACACACACACACACATACTTGTTTTCAGTGTTTAGGAGGACACAAGACTAAAACACACACATCCATTGGGGTCAGATTGTTTTACGGTATCATTTCATTGTTTCATTGTTGTTATTCATTTGATAAAATAAGTTGGTTAATATTGTTTGGCTGAACACTTCAGAAGGAGCTGAAGTGATGATATTAGTTAATAAATGCATAGCCAATTAAGATTTTTGTCTCAGATTGAATTTGCTTGTGTGATATGAAGAATTAATTAAAGCTCGTTAAGATTCACGGAACGTTTAGACAAGAGTGATAAGAGGTTTGGATTCAATTTTTCCCCTGTTAAAAGGGGTGGTGCCCCGTGGATATTCTAATATCCAAATTAATTAATAAATCGGTAAATATTTCCGTATTTACGAATTTATTGATTAATCCAAAAAGTAAGTAAAAGCTTACCATCTATTCGTTTGACAAATAGTCACAACAGCTGCAATGGCAATAATCAACTCCAAATCTGGGATCATGGTCTAGCCTCGGAAAATGATTTACCTGCTCTGGGTCAGGGACGAGGTCCTACGCCAAATGGAAGAGTTTAAGTATCTCGAAGAGTGCAAGATCGATAGGCAGATTGGTGCTGTGTCTGCAGTGATGCAGGCGTTGTACGATGCAGGCGTTGTACCGGTCTGTCGTGGTGAAGGTGATTTACCGATTAATCTACGTTCCTACCCTCAACAATAGCTTTGGGTAAAAATAAATGGATGGATGGCTTTTTAACTGGATGACATTTTCTTAGAAAAAGAGCAAAAAACCCTTAGATCTAGTTCATTCCCATTAATGTGCCTACTTGCTGCCTCCCTACATAAATGCTACATTTATTCCTGCAGAATATGCATACAGATATAATTCTCAGGCACACAGGGCTAAAAAGGCACCGTGTCTAAAATTTACTCGTGTGTTATTTCCTGTATTTTGGTCTACTACAGTATTACAGGCTCAATATGAAACCAAAGTTGTTCAAGGTGAATCTCACAACTGAGATTTCTTTGTCCTAGCAGGCTTCAGGAGGGATTTTGAGCCGAGGAGAATTTCGGTTTCTTCAAGAGAAGCGCTGGATTTACACACATCAGTGCGCTGGGAGTTGGGGGGTAGACAAGGGATGATGAGGAGGAGAGAGAGAAAGAGAGGGGTGGAAGTTTTCAAATGTCAAGTCCTGGGAGATTAACAAGCTAGTGAGGGAGAATTGTGTTGGGTTGGAGTCTGCTCGCTACCTCTCTCCTCTGCATCTTCTACATGAGCATCCTGTCTCTCAGGCTCGTCGTTTCAGGCACAAACACTGTCTCATTCTTTCTTCTTTTCACTTCATAACATCCTCCCTGTCTTTTGCACACATTCATAAGCAAGCACCCTTCTGTAACCCCCCCCCCCCCTTTTTTTTTTAACTCACTATCTCACTTTTCCCTTTTTGGGGTGAATATTTTAACCCCCTCACATTGTGGGAATTTGGTGAATGAGAAGCAAAAAGGAGACAGAAAAAAGTCTGAATAAATTTTAGAAAGGGGTTAGTGGTGGGAACGGAGAAGTGGTCTCTCATTGTTATGCATGAAAAGTCTGGCAGACTGAGGAGATGGGAACGTGGAAGGAACAGAAGGGTGTGGAGATAGAGAGCAGTAGCTGTTTTCTATGCATTCGGTTCAGAAATCATAAATTGGACTGTTGAGGAATGCCATTTTCATATATTGATGCTGTTTATTCATTAGGCCCGTAAAAACGTTCTGTTAAAATGTTCACTAATACGCAATTTTAGATTCAGAGCCAGAATACTGGGAACAGGTCTCTAAAAGGGGTTTTTCATCAACATGTTCCAGTGATGACCCATAACCAGAGCCAGTATCTCACTGGGCTAAAGCATTTATCACATAGACACACTAAATCACTGAAAAATGTGTTAACTGTCAGTTGGAATGGCTTCGAACCGGCACATATGACGCTTATGAGAGATATTTTGTTGATGTTAAGGTAACTTGGAACGTAAAATGTAACTGCAAACAAACTGCAACCAATTTCTTACAGCTGTATACAGTCTTAACTCATAAAATCACTAATAGAAACTTCCGGGTAATTTTACCAGACCTTCGCGGCATGTCTCCATTTCACCAGGCCGGCTCAAAAGGACCTTTTTCCAAGCCATTTTCAGGAACCAACGGAGTACCTTAACTGGGGCATGTACTCAGAAATGGCTCAGTAGAGTCACTCAGCTGGACTTATGGTTTACTCATGCTGATTGGTTGAAACTCGGTATGAAGTGTCATTGGCAGATGTCACCAAACATCCGGCCTCTGTAAAATTGGTTGCTGCAGTATCAGAATGTAAGGAAACAAAGCAGCTGCGTTAAAGGTGTGGAACATTGAAAAACCAGTTTTAATGATTATGTCTGATTTTAATCGGTCCCTCTGAGTTATTTATGCAGGTTGAACAAACAAATAATCTCCTACACCTATCTCCTGCATTAGCTTCTGATAGAAAATAGATGTGGAAATGCTAAAATTTGAAAATCCTGACCACATTATATCAAGTGGTCACATGGAATCACCCATCTTAAAATAATAATAATAATAATAATAATAATAATACATTTAATTTAAAGGCCCCTTTCAAGTCACCCAAAATCTCCTTACAGATATTAAAACAGAATTTAAAATATAGAAACAAGATCATTCGAAGTAGTAAAGTCCAAGCGAGCATTAGTGAGAACTATCTGGAGAGAGTTTGTATGCAAATTTGAACAGGTGGGTTTTGAATGTTGTAATGGAGTCTGACAGTCTTACTTGTAGGGGAAGGAAGTTCCAAGGTCTTGGTGCTGAGCAGCTAAAGGCACGGACCCATTGTACTGAGGCGTGTTGGGGTCAGGGATGAGGAGGAGGAATTGAACCGGGAGCCAGTGAAGATTGATTAGAATGGGAGTGATATGGTCACAAACTCTTGACTCACGACAAGAAAGGTTGTTGTTGTTTTAGCTTCCAGGAACCAGCCTCGGCTGTCTTGGCTAGCAGAAGCTAACAGTTAGCATTAGCAACTCAACCACATAGGAGGAGCTCCTCCAGGCTTGTGTTTTTTGTGAAGATGAAACATCCATCAATGCAAACAGCGTAAGTGGTAGAGTTGCATTGCAAGATGTCCGAATGTCAGACTGCCACTCTGCTGCAGCAGACGTGTCCGTGCTGATACAGGCGCTTCTACCTCTCTTCTGCCATCTCTCTTCCTACCAGAGCACTGCAAATGTGTTGATTACACAAGTGATTACACCTTTAAGATTGCTGTTTTTAGATTCCTTACACCAAAAGATACAATGAAAATCTCCGCCCATGCAGTAATTTACAATACGGCGTGCCGCCCATGCACATCATGCACTGTGCATTGGTTCCCAAGTGACCAGGGGGCCACAAACCAATCAGGATTATAAAAAATAAAAAATAAGAAAATAAACTAAAAACTTTCATCAAGCACCCCCCCCCCCCCACACACACACACACACACACACACACACTCAAACACCATCCGGCACGAAAATGGATCTGCAGGATGGGGATCAACAACCAATGTAAATGTGGTGACTGACATGATTAAAGTGTCACTCAATATCAGCTTCAACATGAATACTATTAGCAGGAATAACTCAAGCTGTCCTATCATTGTGTTTTATAGATCATTATTCACCTAGTTAGTTTCATAGTATCGTAATAACTCTGTTTGAAATGATGAACATCATCGGGTCTCTAAATTTCATGAGCTGGTTTTAAAACATCCAGTTTAATTGTGTGTAACTCTCTTGCAGTGGCAACCATTTGCACAAAACACTTCAGATCAGGATTTTACATTAAAGCCTGAGGAAAGGTTTTCTTTTTACATCTAATGCAATGTGCAACAGTGACTTTCCCCACATAGGAGCAAAACTTTTAGAGGTGCATTACCAATCTGAGCAGCTGCAAAAGGAAGTGAGAGCTCATTATTGAATTTCAAGGCCACTTTGAAGCAGTAACATCAGCCAGACAATAAGCCCAACACATGCTGCATCACACACCCTTCATAACCAGGACAGTTAGTTAATAATTCATGCTATTACAAGGGCTGTATCAAAGAGGGGAAGCATTAGCGCCACAATGTGTGTTTCAAAGACAGTGAGCATGTTGTTCTGTTTGTTTTGAAGAAAAGGAGGCTCAGATTTTTGCTCATTAAAAAAAGAATAGAAAAAAAATTGAAACTTTGGTTTCATGGTTTTTACTTCCTCAGTTTACTTATTTATTTATTGAATCATATCTGTGCTTTCATAAAAGAGATTTCTTTCTCATTAGTATGAGGCTTTAAAGCCATTAACTCCCCCCCACCACACACACACATCCTATATCTTTACTGTGTGTTATTGTGTCTGTGATCTTGTTAGGAGCTTTTCAGCTGTAATCCAGGATCATGTTGGGACCAGTGGTCCACATGAGGACAAAGACCTGGTCCTAATGAGGCGACATGTCATTTCTGGAATCCTTGGAGCTACGGAGTGGATTAACATTGGGCAATGATGTTGGTTAGAGTTTATGTAAAAAATGGAAGTTATCTTTGTGTGTGTGTGTGTGTGTGTGTGTGTGTGTGTGTGTGTGTGTGTGTGTGTGTGTGTGTGTGTGTGTGTGTGTGTGTGTAGATGAATCAGTCATTTAATACCTGCAGTTGTGTTCAAGAAAGAAAGAAAAAAAAACAATATTTTATATTGCGCTTCTCAAGATAAAAATCACGAGGCGCTTCACAAAAACAAAAAAAAGAGATACATATGAAACATTTCAAAAAATGATTAGAATACTGTATGTTTAAAATGAGAATTTTTTGAAATTGGGATTAAAAAATTGTAAGGAAAGGGAGAGAAAAAAGGATAGAAAAAAAGAGGGGAATCGGTGGATCCTGGGAAAGGCGGAATAAGCAGAATAAGGAAAGGGCGGTGATGAAGGTCACTCGAAAGCCTGATCAGGTGAGTTTTCAGCTGCATTCTAAATGAGACCACTGATCTCAGGCTCAGGGGGAGAGAGGTCCAGAGTCTGGGGGCCACAGCAGCAAATGATCTGTCACCTTTGGTCTTTAGCCTGGTGCTGCACAACCAGTAAGCTCTGGTCACTGGACCTCAGAACCTGCTGGGGGTGTAGGGACTAAGAAGATCACCAATGTAAGATGGTGCTTGCCCATGTAAGGCCCTATAGACCAGAACCAGGATCTTGACATGAACCCTGAAGTTGACTGGCAGCCAGTGAAGCTGGAGGAGAAGCGGGGTGATGTGGGTGTGTTTGGAGGACTTGGTCAGAAGCCGAGCACAGGCATTCTGAACCACCTGTAGATGGTTCAGGGAGGTTCTGCTCAGACACATGAAAAGAGAGTTACAGTAGTCTAAGCGTGAGGAGATGAAGGTGTGGATAACTGTCTCAAGTTCAGAGCGGGACAGAATGGGACTCAGCTTAGCAATGTTCCTGAGATGGAAGAAGGAAGACCGAACAAGAGAACTGACATGAGAATCCAGGGTGAGAGCTGGGTCAAAGGTCACACCAAGATTCCTGACAGAGGGTTTGGTGTGAGAAGCAAGCTGACCAAGAGAGTTTCTGACTTTGGGAGCCAGCTTGTCTGGGGCACAGATGAGGATCTCAGTCTTATCTTCATTCAGCTGTAGAAAGTTCCCAGCCATCCAGGTTTTGATAGAGTCTAAGCAGGTGTGTAACAGCTGCAGCTTAGACATCTCATGGGGCTTAAAGGAGATGTACAGTTGGATATCATCTGCATAAAGATGGTAGGAGATTCCTTTGAAGGAGCTCAGGATGTGCTGAAGAGGAAGCAGATAACTCCCCGGGTTCAGGGGTCTCAGGTAGACCTTGGCTCCTCTGCCGTTCCATCACAGGGGAGGGGGAGGTCCAGGTGGGGGAGGACCCAACCTTACCTGGATGTCCCATGTCTTATATATTCTGGAAGTTGTGCAAAAGCAGGGATGGGCATAGATATTCTGCTGGGGTGGGGCTGGGTTGGTGCCCTTGGACTCTGTGAGGCTCTGCAATGCTGCTGCTTTGGGCCCTGGCAGGATGGGCTGGCGTCTCCATGCCCTGGGTGGCAGTTTGACAACAGAGGTGCCTATTGGGGCCAGTAGGGGAGCTGGCTCCCTGGAGGGCTAAGCTCAACCAGCCATTCCTCCCTATCCCCGCATATTTCGCTCCTCCTGCTCCCTCACATCATCACACAAACATACACACAGGACCTTGGGGGGGTGGGCAAGTCAGGGATTGCGGGTATGGACCCCTTTTCCACATTCCTGTGGCAACCTGCCCCCCAATTTTATTTGCACCTTATACACTTCCACCGACAACATTCCACGCAAAGACACACTTAGGGCCTTGGGAGTGAGCACATTCAACAGCATTTGGCAGTGGGATATCTCAGCCTCCTCGCGAGTGCGGGTGCCCACTTCCAATTTTAAACCACACTTAAGCCTGGTTTATGCTTCTCCGTCAGCTCCGCAAGGGACAGACACGCACGGATTGACGGAAGCGTTTTGCTCTTTTACTTCTCCGTCTCCTGGAGAGCGTTGCAAAGCAATTGCCTGGCAGGACAACAGAGGGCATAGCGCTGTTCTTTGGTATCCTGTCATGTATCGGTCCAAGATCGTGTGTTTATTTTGTGTTTTTTGTGTATATAAGAGACTTTTAACACGGACATATTTGTCTCTCATTCTCCCACCGCTTCATGCGCTCCCCACCTCTAAACCCACGTTTCCTGTTATTTCCGTCCACAAATAAAACGCTTGCTGCGCATCTTTTCACTCCTCCAGTCACGGGAGAATTAAACGTTCATGTTTTTAGAGTTTTTTCGCGAGGTATTCTTCAAGCTTCTCCGTGTCTGCCGCTAGTTAAACTCGGCTCTCTTTGCAATGGCGGCGCTGTAAACAACAGCGGCGTCCTGACCAATCACAAGCTTGCGTAATCCGTCTCGTTCGACGGATGTTTAAAAAAGTGGGCTCGACTCCGTACGTACTTGCGTGCCCTACGCAAGGACGGATAATGGCGTTGCGTGTCTCCGCACTGACGCAGACGGAGAAGCATAAATCAGGCTTTAGACACCGAGGGCTGAGGGTTTAAGTGGGGTGGTGCGGTGGCATCAGCTGGCATGGGCCGGATGATGCCCACACTGCCCGCTCACCACAGCCATGGAATACACCTCATGATCACACAACACTATATTGGAGCAGGCGGAGGGAGACTAGGGGTCTTAGCACACCTCTGTTGTTGCTTGGCTCCCTGGGGCTGGAGGCTAGGAGGGAGATCTGGCCGTCTGGTTGGGGTCTGGGGTGGTGGGTTGCTGTCCTCAGCGTTGGGCGGGGAAGCCTGCTCATCAGCACCCCAGCAGAAAGGGTCAAACTCTGGTTACCGGTGATGGTTGTACCCAATGTGCAGCAGTACTGGGACCAGAGTGAATAGGGTGTGTATGGGGAGCATGAGTGGGTGTCCGGCGTGCATTTTTTGTAAGTCTTGGGTTGTATGTGCATGTGTGAGCATGAGGGAGGGAGTGTGTGACTATGTTTGTGTATGACTGTATATGTCAGGTGGGGCCTTTGACTCCTCCCCTCCCCTGGAACTTCTTTTGATTAGATAGAGCTTCGTCCCCCCTCCCCCTGCCACACCTGGTGTGGGGGGTTGTGCCTTGGTCTGCCTGAGTGTTCGTGGCAACCGGGTCGGGGGCTTTAAGATTTTTGGCATCTGATCAATCCCAGTGGCTGCCTGGTGGGGTCTGGGTCCCTGGGCTCTGCTGGGTCCCCGGTGGGGGTGGTCGCCCCTGGGTCCCGGGTTGCTGGGTCCCGGGCTCAGCCGGCTAGGGGGTGGGAGGCTGCGGGTGGGCCTGTGGGCTTGCCGCTGATGTCTCCCGGGACTCTGCCGGCTGCTGGTTGTGGCCCCTCAGGGCGATCCTGTGTGCCTCTCGAGGGGGGCGGGGGCCTTTCTGGTTGCAGTCTCCTTGGGGTTCCTGTGTTCTGGGGCAGCGCCTGGATCTCTGGGACTTGGAGCTCCCCCCGTCTCCTACGCATCTTTGGGGGGCAGATCTGTGGTCCCTCACACTCTCTAATGGACGCTCCTATAGAGAAACCTTACATAAGCAAGCGTGTGTACACACACAGGTGCTCACATGGTGCTCTCAAAAGTATGGGCTTGGGCACGTTCAACACAGGTCTTAAGACTATGGTGGGCACTTAATGCACTGTGATTTATTGTCGTGATTCTTCAGTTAAACAATGTTGATTATATACTTCTTCAAGTTGACGCAGTGATAGCTTGATCTTGTTGTATTGTTGTTGTGTCCCATTTTTTTGTTCTTTTGCTTTTTTTGTCTTTTTCTGCAGGTCTTGAAGCAAACTCTTGCTCGTTATTGTTTATTTTTGTGGACCCCCCCCCCGCCCCACCTTTTGTCTTTTCCTTTCACTTTCACCTCTGTCTCCGTGTCTGGTCGGAATTACAAAGCATTCAAAAACAATAACAATAAAGTTTTAAGTATCAGGCGTGACATTAAAAGCAAACGCTTTGATGCTCCACCTGAGAGTAAATCTGTAGGGCTTGTTACCAGCATTCAGACATCAATTCTGTTTGCTTCACAGCCAGACAGGACACGGTAAAAAAAAAATAAAAAATAAAAAATAGAAGAGGAAGCAGATAGAGGAGGAAGAGCAAAGGCCCCAGCACAGAACCTTTGTGGGACACCATGAGTGAGGAAGGTGGTGGAGGACCTAAACATGGAGACAGCCACAGAGAAGGAACGCTCAGAAAGATAAAAGGAGAACCACTCCAGAGCAGATCCTGATACGCCTTCCCAATCTCTCAGCCTCTCCAGTAGCATTTGATGGTCAACTGTGTCAAAGGCTGCAGTCAAGTCCTGCAGGACCAGAACAGAACAGTCCCCTGCATCACTGTGGGTTATAACCTTCCCCTCACCTTCATCCTAACCTTTACCCTCATTTAACCGCACTTAAACCTTAACGTTTTGCTATTTATAACCTTCCCGTCACCCTCATCCTAACCTTAACCCTCTTGCTACCTAAAACGTTACTCTCACTGTGATCAAGCGTTTGTTTCCTATGCATTTTGTCTGTGAATTTTCGTATTTGCCGCCCAGGCTAGGAGAACGTTAGAACATACCATCTGGCGAGGGGGAGGTTACAAATACCCTCCACTTTTAACCTCCACCTTGGTAGTTGAAACCTCCCCCTCGCGTTGCCTCGGTCCAAACCCGACCAATGACTAGGCGGCTCCCGCCGTTCACTTCATCGAGCCGGCTTTTAGAGCGACCGACACATCACTGACGTGTTCGCTAGCAAGATGGTTAAGGTTAGGATATGGGTGAGGGGAAGGTTAAACAACAAGAGGATAAGGTTAGGGTGAGGTACAATGAGCTTGTTTGGTGCCCTGGCTGCGGACATCCCATCGCATCAGTTTTACGCTGCATTGGGATCTGCAGTCAGAAAAGGGAAAAACCCCTTTTCGCACATAAGTGACGGAAAAGGGCACTTATGTGCAAAGCGTTTGTTTTTGACAGGCTGGGAGTGAGAATGTGTTATAGAATGAGCTCTACGGAAACCTGACTGGAAATTATCACAGATGTTATGTTCATCAAGAGCAGCTGTGAGCTGTTTAGCCACAACCTTTTTCAAGATCTTGGAGATGAACAAGGTTTACAGATGGGTCTGAAGCTGCTATGGAGAGAGGGGTCAAGACTCGGTTTTTGAAGGGGCATTATGGAAGTTTGACAGCCAAAACATGTATAGAAATAATACATTTCTTCTTCATACATTCTCCTGCAATGCCCTGGTGCTGTAGAATGAGCCCTGGCATTTTTACTGTGATTGCCTGTTTTTCTGTAAAATCACAGAAAAAGAGAGCTCAGGTCGAGCAGGCTGCTTCCTGCGCGTTCACGCTCAGGCATAGCCCGTAGCATTTGCTATCTGTAGCTTTAATCTTTGTCACTGTTCCTAACGCCTAGTGACAAAGCTAGCTACATTTCTGAGGACCCTTAGCTACTTTCTTCTAGATATTTCCTGCAAATTATCAACAAAATAGCCATTTTCGCTCCGAACCGTTCTTTGATCGTTTCAGCTGTCATCAAGGATATAAATGTTACAGATACAAAGGACATCGCTGACGCTTTAGCTCACCTAGTAAGATGTTGGACTCGTGCAGAAGACCTGGGTTTGATTCTGGATGTGAACATAGTTTGTTTAGAGTTTCTTTTTTACGTTAACTGTATATTTTTTTACAGTAAGATGCCCACATTTTTATTTGAGACTCGCCGAACGGCATTGAAATCAAAGATAAAAAAGATGTGGGTTCAACTTTCATTTTGGAACGATTTTTCAAGCAAGGGAAGGGCATGATCTGAGCATGCAGGAGGACTGACCCATCTTAAACCTTTGTCGGCTGTGCTGAAGAGAAAGGTACAGAACCAAATGATTTAATTAATTAGCTGTACGCTCTCCTGTCCTCTGTCCTCCGGACCACACGCGCACACACGCACGCGCACACACACACACACACACACACACACACACACACACACACACACACACACACACACACACACACACACACACACACACACACACACACACACACACACACACACACACACACACACACACAAAGGGGACTGTCTCAGCTGTTATTTTCTTTAAACCTTTGATGCATGAATTATGAAATCTTCAACCATGATTTTTTTAACAATTTTTTTCATTCGTCTTGAGGTGTGAATGAAACAAATTTCAACAAATTTTTTTTTGTAAAATTTTATAATTTACAAATAATTTATTACATGTCCAGCTCAGTGGACAGCGTGCATTCAGAACATGAAATATGTTGGCTTGACTTACTGAAGTCCAAATGGAGGGGCTCAAATGCAATAAAGTCTTCAACAGCTGTGCTTAATAGCAAAAACAAATAAATAACAATTTTGAGTAACTGTCCACTGTAGTGACCATTATGCATCAAAGGGTTAATGAGTGTACACGTACAGCATGCGCACCTCGTGCACGAGCCTACTATTGAAGCTGCCGTTACGCTTTTGGCCTGAGGTGGCAATTGCGAGCATAAAAATTCAAAACTCTGTAAAGTCCCTTTAAGAAGCGGGTGGATTACAGCGTTCTTAAAGTAAGCAGGGACCTGACCAGAAACCAGAGAAGCATTAATTATAGAAAGCACGCTGGGACCGATGGACTGAAAAGCATTTTTTTTAACTAAGATGAGGGTAAGATGTTGAGGGGGCATGCAGAGGTCTTCATATAGTTAACTAGTTTGGTTAGCTCAAGTAAGGAAATGGAAGCAAAGCTATGTCAAGTTTTTTTTTACTCTTTTTCAGAAAATACAAACAAATGTGTTTAATTATCCCACATGAATGTGAAGCAAAATATTGAAAAATAAACAGATAAATAAAAAGTAGAATACAAAAAACAATTCTATTCTATACTTTTCTGAGGTAAATCAAACTTATGCCAGAATATGAGGTCTTCAATAAAGAATTTCATTGGGGCAGCAGTAGCTCAGGTGGTAGAGCAGGTTGCCTCATGATCAGAGGGTCATGGGTTCAATTCTAGCTCCCGCCAGAGGTATTCTGCTGTTTTGTCCTTGGGCAAGACACTTCACCCAACTTGCCGGTTTTGGTGGTGGTCAGAGGGGCAGACAGCTCCAAATGGCAGCCGCGCCTCTGTCAGACCGCCCCAGGGCGGCTGTGGCTACAAAGTGGCTTACCATCACTGACAGTGTATGAATGTGAGAGTGCATGAAAGTGTCTTAAACAAGCGCTATATGAGTTTGCTGTATTATTATTATTATTATTATTATTATTATTATTATTATTATCATCATTATTATTACATCATTCCATTCTGGTGGTTCTCAGACATTAAATGAATACAGCAAAAAAATAAAAATAAAACAACCAAGGTGAAAACAATATTAACAACTTAGACAGAAGACTTGTGCCATGTAGCAGGTTGAATGTGTTAATCTTACTTTGTTGTCTTTTTGTTATCGATTTCAGATCATTTTGTTTCAGCCATATGGCCACAGTTATGTTCTGGCACGCACTGTTTTGGCAAGAAACAGCATATGAAAGATTAAATTATTAATAAACATAAATGAATGAAATGACACATGAAAAATGAAATAAATATAAATAAATGAATTAAATAAACCATGAAACATGAAAAATTATAAATAAATAAATGAAACAACACACGAAAAATGAAATAATATAAATAAATAAATGAAATACATGAAACATGCCCATTTAGGGTTGACATCTCTTCTTCTGGACTACACCAGACATTTTTTTTAGCTAACTGATGTCTTTACGTATTTAAAAGCATAAAAATGAACAGTCCTATAAGCAAATTCACAAGCATATTTATGTTGAGATTCTGCTTTTTCAGGGATTTGTCTCTAATGACAAATCGGTCCAACGCAGTTGTGGTTTTTAAGTCATTTAACTGGAGAATCCAACTTGTGAGCCTATAAAGGACTCAAACACACGGAGACTCCCAATTACTCATCCAATGCATTGAGTCTTCTGAATGTAAATTGCTCCAAAGTGGTGACATTTACATTCTCAGCACAGCTCTCCAGCCTCCAAGATGTAAATGTATTCATCTTATCAAACACAGGTCATATTTACGGAGCTTTTATCTCCCAGAAATGCCTACTTCTCACTTGTCAGACGCTCATGTAAACACACACATCTTTTCATCTTAAAGCTAAGACCCAAACATGCTCTTTGTTGGCAACACTCAGTAGGTTTTCCAGTAAGACTACCTATACACATTTTAAAATGCATACAAATCTGGCAATACGATGGCTATAGATATACAAATGAATGCTCTTTGAATGACCCCAGTTTGGAGAAATAGGTTACACCTGAGTATGTAAACATTCAAATAGTCTTACATTTGGTATTACACAATAAATCATATTGAAGAAGACTAATCTGTTGAACTGACATCAATCTGTAGCGCTTCAGTTCAAACATCCAACACTTCTGGTCAGATGTTCAATATTTTTCTGTCGTTAAAACCATCATGGTGCAAAATCAACAGTATACATACATTAGTATGAAGGTTTATGAAATAGTGTTAGCAAAAACAAAAACAAAGTTTTAGGATAATTTTGTTTCATTTGCAGAATTCTGCTTTGTAACTGGTCTTGGTATAACCAGCTGTTTGCTAATTAGGCCACAAACTAATCATAACCTTTTTTTTTTCACAGGAAGCCTCTTTAAAAAGATCTGTACTATGCCTTAAATACAGGCAATGCTCCTGACATCCTTTTATGGCTCTATTATTGTCCTATCAACGCTACAAACTTTTCCATTCTGCACTATGATTACTTTAAACAAAAATAAAGTTGTTCATACATTTGGAGTAAACATTTTAATTTTATTTCCTAAGTCCAGAGGTGTCACAAATAAGTAACTACAATGAAAACTAGTTAAATTTAATCCTCTAATAAATGACAAAAAGTTCAGATTCTTATCTGTTATTTTTGAATTTATATTGATTTGTGGTGATTAGATTTCCAAGAATTATACAATAGTTCAGATTTTTATGCTTTTTTGAGCTTACCATTTAATTTTTTTCTGTTAAAAATAAATCCAATGACATTTTCCAAATAACAGAAGCATAAATAGACTCTGCCATCTCTATAGCAATGTTCCACCAGAGCACCAGTTGAGTGCCATTTGTTGGTGATATTGACATTCTTAATGTGTTTATGGGTGTTCTGAACATTTTTGTCCCTATTGCCCACACACCCTTTAGGTAAGTCAACATGTGTTTTATTACTTTTTAAACCATTTGTTTAGAGCAGCTTAAACACTGGATACAATAAACTTCTATTTGTTAGAAATATAAAATAGTTCCTTCCATCTCAGCTGAAACTTATTGTGTCATACATTTGTGTTGAGTTCACATTCAAATAGGTAATTTCTAAAATCAATCCACCTTAAAATTGAACATCTCAGATTTCATAAGTTGTTACGAATCCAGAAAACACCTGATCTGCTTGTTCATGCTAAAGCTGCTCATCCTATTACCCTGTCTCACTGAAGGGCTTTTACCAAAGCTGCCTGCTGAGCAGCTATGAGTTAAACTGACACCAAATATCAAGACGCATTAACAGGAATTTTTCAGAAAGCTTCAGTGACAGGATAAAATATAAGGCGGTGCAGCAAAGGGACAGATTAAATAAAAAAAAATGTTTGAAAAGGTCATAAAGGCTGAGATGGAAAGTTATATTTCATCCATTCTGTGGGAGTTGTTTAGGGGTTTATGGAACAAAGTTTTTATTACTGACTTCTGTCTTTTTGGATGAAGTTTTTGGAAAACAAACTTATAAAAATGTAAAATATAACTAATTTTAAAAATACAAGTCCTACATTTGCAGAACTGTTATTTTATCTGTTTTATTTTAAAGACAGGGTCATTTAATTGGTTGCTGCTGAAATCCAAGCCCCTAAATATTATTTCCATTTACCGCAGAGATCATATAGCTAAATGCTGATACTGAATTAAGGACATAGTGTCAGCGCATGGCAGTGAATGAAGCGGATGCAAGGATCCATATGCGGGTGAGGGAAGCAGTTAAGCAGGCACACAGGAACGATTAAAGGTTTTAATAGAGAACACGCTAACATAGAAACAATGATCCAACAAGAGGCACAGAACTGAAGGGGTTTAAATACAAGAGGGCTGGGAGCTTGGGTGATTAGGAGACAAGAGGCAGGTGGGAGCAATTAACATGGACACAGGACTGAACAAAATGGGGAGACAGGACAGGGTGTGACACAGTATCTTTGATGGAATGAATGTCGTCCAACACTAAAATCTTCTTGTGCCTGGGAATGTAATTATAGCCATTTTAGTAAAAAAAATCTGACCCTGGATTTCCACTGGATGCGTGAGCGGCACTTAACGTATTAGATACGGTTTACCTGCAAAACGACAGCGTTCCACGCAGCTGGTCCCACTTCTAATTGAGGGACCAACTGGATTTGCAACTGGAAATCTGCATGTGAATTTTATTTAGAAAGTTTCCAGATGTTTTACACAGCTTTTGCGTTTGACTTTCTGTTGGGTCTGATATAAACTGCAGATACATTTTTTTGTTATTTTCTTACTCTGTTTAGTAAAAGTTATTTGTTTACCTTATATGTTTCAGCTCATAGCTCTAGCCATCCTCAGAGATCGCCCGTGATGGTGGTGTCACTTCCTTTTATCCACGGGCAATAGAACACGGTGTCGTCTTCTACTGCCTGCGTCCTCCTTGCCTATGGCACAGTTTCATGCGTGATACAATGTATATGTTCCATCGTCTCTGTTTATGGTCCTGTGTGCACAGTAGAGGGTGACACCGTCCTCTGCTACCCACGGATAAAAGGAAGTCACTGGCGATCTCTTAGGATGGATAGAGCTACTAGCTGAAACGTGTAAGGTAAAAAAATAACTTTTACTAAACCGTGTAAGAAAAGAAAAAATAGACTACACACAAAAACACAGTAAGTGTGCACAAAAGAGTCAACTGCAGATGTTGACAAGTTCTGGCATAACTCGTAAAAGAATAGACTGAATAGACTAGTTGCATTAGCAACTAGTCTCTGCTCCTAACCATCCAACACATGAGTTTTCTAGGCCATAGGCAGCACACCCGTTCATGGCTAATATTAGCATGCTACGCTTTGCGTTTGTTACATCACATTTAGGCTTCTGGTGCAAAGGCCTGGTTAGGTCTCCCATCTACAAACAAAGACATCTCAAAATCCGTCAAATTGAGTTGTGGCAATGTGATGACCAATGAGTAGTAGTGGGCTGGTCATCGGGACAATCCTCAGTGGCTTGACAGCCAACCACCTCTGTTGGAGATTACACATCCATCAATCCATGCTCCCTCGTAAATTCTCTGATGCATGACAGAGATTCGAGCTGCTGGTAACCCCTCCTAACCCGCTCAATCGATTAAATGATTGCAAGTTGCTAGTCTGCTCTGGGTTGTTCCCAAATTCCCATCCTAAGTTATTATCCCAGTCCACCCCTGTCACTGAGGATGACCTCAAACAGTTTAAACACACACACACACACACACACACACACACACACACACACACACACACACACACACACACACACACACACACACACACACACACACACACACACACACATACATACACACACACACCCGCAGAAAATACATGATGACTACCATTTTTTGCTTTTGGCAGTCTGCCCTGAAGTAGCCTCTTGCACACATTTCCATGTTTTAAATGTAAACACACTGAAGTATTCACTGTCAGATTCCTCTCATTAGTTTTTGTTTGACAGTTTATTGCAACATTAAATCTAAGTGGAGCGTGTTGAACATTACCCATCATCCCCCGGCTGTCGCTTCATATCAAACAATCTCATATGTTACTCTCCCCATTTGTTTCCTTGTGATGGGGAGCAGCTCCTGTATCTGCCCTAACCTTCCCTAAGTAGAACCATACGGACGTGCAGACCAGATTTCTCTGACTGCAAACACCGCAGCACCATACGCACCAGACTCACACCCTCTGGGCAAAAGAGCAGAACATACAATGAGGAACAGACACCATGTCATCTCTGCCTGCATGAAAGTGCAACTCTTTTTGTTTACGCAGGCCACTACTGGCCTCCCGGAGGGCAGCAGTGGCAGAGTGGATCATTTGGCATTCATTAAATCTCTTTCCAGTGACCTAACGACCCCGTTGAAGCTTGCCTGAAAACAGCCAATATCCACCTAGTGATGTGTGATTACCTCCCCTGGTCACAACCTCGGTCAAAAGGTTTTTCACTTGTGCAGAGGGGAAATCAGGCCATCAACGTGCAGCTGTGGCTTTCTCGTTGGGCTGGAATTGAATTTTAGTCTGCCAAAAAAAGTCTGTGTTTAAAACAAAAAAAAAAACAAAAGACCGTCCCTGGGCGGAGAGAGACATTCAGAAATGGAGTCTCCACTCAGAGAATGAAATCTTAAGTCTGCTGCTGATTTTTATTTTTTGATTTGACTCGTGTTCCTCTGCAACTTTAACCATGTAAAGTCACGTTATTGTGTACCATCATGTCAAATGTAAGCCCAGAACAACATATTGTGTAACAAAGCAGGATTCTTTATGTAACAAAACAAAGCAAACATAAGTGAGATACAGACTCAGTAAAATTTTAAATCCAGCCCTCTGATTTAAATCTGGAGTTTTACCCCTTTCAGGAATTATGTATTGCTTTTTTTTAATCTGTAAAAGTGATAGTCTCCCTCTACTGCGATATAATGTATATAATTATTTTTGAACAATGAACAACTTATCCCCAGGGTTACAGCTTTACAGCTGGACATTGGTACTATGTCTTATATGCATTTGTTGCAGTCCCTATAATGTAATATGTCATGATTTCTTCATTAGCTTGTCATCAACATCATCATCATTTTTATTTATAGAGCCCCTTGCAGGCGTGAGGTATGCCACCAAAATGCTGCACAGTAACTACTTAAAACTGATAAAATTAACAAAGACAATTAAAACCAACAAGTAAAAACAAAGTAAAATCATGTAGGTCAACAACATCTAACTTAAAGTAAAAAGCCAAGCCATAAAAGTGTTAGCCTGGCCTGCCAGACTTCTCCTGTTTAATTCTGCACAGAGAAAGGGTCAGGTAACTCTCCTATTCAAATAGCCCCACCCCCTGAGAATTCTAACCGAGCCAATCAGCGCTGAGTAACATAGGTCACACACCATAACGCCGACTTTGTCGAACATGGTGACTGAAGCGGAGTTCGCTGCGGCTCTTTCCTCTGTTCTAAATGACTTGAACGCCTTTAAAACAACAAGTAAAAGTGCTAAAGGCATTTCTTTTAAAGAAAGATGTTTGCGCTGTCGTCAGACACCATTTTTGACTACACCTAAAAAGCTACAGTGTCGCGGACGTCACACACAGCGACACTCAGTTTCTCATAAACAACAAAGACAGCGGCAGAGTTCGTTGCAGCTCTTTCCTTTGTTCTAAATGACTTGAATGTCTTTAAAACAACAAGTAGAAGCGCTAAAAGCCTTTCTTCTGAAAAAATAAAAGATGTTTGCGCCGTTGCCAGATGCTTTTTCTTTACCACAGCGTCGCGCACAGTTGGCATTTCCGTCTTTTTTCTGATTGGTTATTTTTGAGCTGCCTAGTCCCGCCCCGCAAGTCCCTCTTTGCCTGTGAGTTACCAGACTCTTTCTCTGTGAAGAATTAAACAGAGGACGAGTCTGGCAGGCCAAGCTATAAAAGTGGGTCTACAACCTTGTTTTAAAAGCCTCTACAGATGGAGAGAGCCTTACAGACAGGGGAAGTGAGTCCCACACTTGTGGTCCTGCTGCAGAGAACACCCTATCCCTTCTCGTCTTTAGCCAAGCTCTCAGGGCCACCAGCAGCAACTGGCTCTCGCAGTGGAGCATTCGAGCAGGGACATGGCTGCACCAGCACCATCAAATAAGCTGGAGCCAGTTCATTCAAAGCCTTAAAAACTATTAAATTATTTTAAAATTGATTGTAAAATCCACAGGCAGCCAGGCAAGAGCAGCCAGAACAGGTGTGATGTGATGCAAAGTGCAAACTTTCTTTTGTCAAACAAGAATCTTGCTGCAGCATTCTGAACGAGCTGCAGGCACCCTGACCAACTAAAGGCTGATTCATGCTTCTCTGTCTGCGTCAGTGCGGAGACATGCAACGCCATTATCAGTCCTTGCGTAGGGCCTCGGCAGGCATGGAAGTACGTACGGAGTCAAGCCCACTTTTTTAAACATCATTACACATCAGCTACACTATCATTAAGAACCTTTATCAGTACAGTCTCAGTACTGTATCATAGTGCCATAACATTTCGTCACATGGTCTAAGGCAAATTTACCCTTCGACAAACATAGGCAAAGCCTTGGACCTTTGTGATGTAACTGGTGGGTGGCCAGTTTGAACTCCAGCTCTGGCCGTGTCGACCATTTACCAAGACACGTCACCCACCTTGCCTGCTGGTGGTGGTCGATCGGCAATACCATCCCCACCCCAGGTGGTCCAGTCTTCACACAGCAGTCAGAGCAGGAGATGTTCACCTTCTTGGTGTCAAGACAGCAAACGAACAGCTCATGCCTGACATCTCTGGACAATCCTATCCTTATTTTGCTTCATCAGCATGTGTCTTTTGTTCCACTTTTCTGAGTCTTAGATAAAGGAGGATGATTGGAATTGTCATTATAAAAAAATAGTTCTAAATATAGATAGGTGTTTTTACTTTGATTCGTCCCTCCCATGACATTAAACATCTCCTAAAGTGTAAGTATCACATACACAGGGCATACTGGGTGATGCACTTTAGCAGATTAATGACAGCCAGCAGCTTCTTACCTTCCTGAGAAGTTGGCAACACTGATGTAAAGAAATAAGTGGTGAAAAGAGACAATAAAACAGAGAAAAAAATGTTTCATGTCACTGACAATGGCTTTAGATCAGGATTATTCCATTCCGGGCCTGGAGGTCCGGTATCCAGCATGTTTTAGTTTTAACCCTGCTTCAACGCACCTGATGTCAATGAGCAGGCGATTAACAGGCTTCTGCAAAGCCTGATGAGCTGCTGCACAGGTGGTTCGTAGTGTGTTGGAGCAGAGAAACCACTAAAACATGCTGGATACCAGCCCTCGAGGCCCGGATTTGAATAGCCCTGCTTTAGACAATCTAGCTATTGTCATCTATAAGTGTGCAGAAATGGGTTCACAGACCTAAATGCAATAATTAGCTACAAGCTTAAAATTGAGTAGAAAATTATCAATAAGTATCTTTTGGTGTTCATCTTTATTTCTTTTAATATTTTTGTACATTTTTAAGCACAACACCTCCAAATGTTATCATTTAATTTCCTCCTAAACCTGTGAGTGAATGTGTCTTTGTGTGTTTTAGTGTTTGTTTTATGGTTTTAATGAGTCGAAATAAACACAAAATCATGTTTGAGCTGATGATGAACAAACAAACCACTTCTTTTTCTCTAAATATCGACTTAACAAACATGGGTTTATTGTTACAGTGTAGACTTAGGAAATAAAATAGTTATCTGGTAGACTGAACTACATTTAATCATGCATATGACCCATTATGTGTTCATGCTTCTCATTAACTGTCCATATTTCTGTTTAAACCTTCTTGTGATTTTTGTATTTTAGCAGAAATGTCTGATATTTATCCTCTTTGTGGGAAAAGAAGCAACCATAAAAACTGTTTTTGTAACCCTTTATTTGAACTTTCCAGGTAAAAAGGAAGAAATAACAGAGATTTGTTTGAATTGCATTACTTAGGCTGTATGGTGGTGCAGTTGCCTTGCAGCAAGAAGGTCACCAGTTAGAATCCCACCTTTGCTGCCGTTCTCTGCAGAATTTGCATGTTCCTCCCGTGTACATGAGGGTTTTTCTCTGAGGACTAATATGGCTGATTGGGGACTCTTAAGATCCTTTTACACTATAGCCTCTTTTATAAAACAATGGTATCAATTTACTGCAAAGCTGAGGAGGCATCACAGAGCCTTCGGTTGGACTGTGCCAGCAATGGGATGCAATCGTGTTTTTCACACAAGAGTACAAAATAATGGTTAAAAAAAACGGGTTATGGGGACAGTCTCTGCTGCCGACATGCTGTCACAGACATGTTTTTGCTTGGACATATTGTTTTTTTTATGCCAGCACATTCCTTAAGTTTTTTTTATTTTATTTTTTTTTACAAGTCCCTCCAAAAGGTGACTGCCCCTCCCAGCCCCCGTTAACTGTGTGGTGATCTGTGCATCAGCTGTAATGGTCAGAAGCTCCTGGATCTACCTTCAGTTTGCCGTCTCAGATGATTCTGTTTTCAAAAACCAAACTTACTGCCCGTGTTTACTGTCATTTTCAATACTGGTGCCGGCCAGGTCTCATCTCACATTCCACACGTGATCATGACATCACTATCCGTTGTGTGAAGGCGTGATCTTCATTCAGAAGTAAAATTACAGTCAAGCTTAGCGGTACGAACTACGAAGGACACAATATTCCTGCATTGCCATGGCAACATGGCTCTGTCGTAAGACACATCTTGGCAGTAATATTACCCTGATTTGCCGCTATGGTGTGTCTGCTGAAAGAGGCTTATGGTCAGCTTAGCCTAGCCTGGGTGGGAACAACTTGCCCCCCGATGCAGCCTGGTTGTGTTTACGTTGACTTCAGGAATGCGGACGTGGGCGAGAACATGGGCAGCCTCTGCTTAGCAAAGTGGCGTCACGGACATCCAGGTACTTTTATACTTGATACTCTGACTGCAGCTCTTTTATTTGGCTCGTTTTTGGGAAGAAACACCGTGCATGACATGCAACGTAAATAAAATAAAACATGGTTGCTGGCTGTTTGGGTTCAGTCATGTGCTTCAAACCCACACCGCCAGGCCAATCAGAGGCTCCCACTATGTAGACAGGCATGAGCGTGACATCATGTCAGTAGGAGCAAATTAGTTCATAGGAAGGACGGTTCAGCACAAAAAGAACCACAAGGAAGCAGGGCTGAAGAAAGCTCTGCACAAACAACTCCAGTCTAGGTGCACCAATTATGGTCTGAGCGTACCGGGCCAGGTCTAGCTGACCGTACTGTAGGTAAATGATAAATGACCCGCGCTTGTAGAACGCCTTTCAGAGTCAGAGGACGCCAAAGTGCTTTACACTACAGTGTATCATTCATCCATTCACACACACATTCACACACTGATGGTGAGGAGCTACAATGTAGCCACAGCTGCCCTGGGGGGCGCACTGACAGAGGCGAGGCTTCTGAGCCCAACTAAAATCTGGACCATTGCACATCTGTTAGGTAACGGTGACTACACCTGCCGCATGATTAATGAGCTCAGAATAACAATGAACCGAAAAGAGTTTGCATCTTTACCTGGAACATTATACCCATGTGAGATTACAGAAGCATTAAGGGAAAAAACAGAGCCAGCATTACAAAATGTCTTACCTCCTGTCACTCATGCACAAATGACCAAAACAAGAACAATAATTGAACGCAGACTCAAAAGTCAGACTGAAGTTTCTAACCTTGCAGACTTTATCTGAGGTATTTTTACAGTAATGGTGTGTGACTGTGCAGCCCTTCCATTAATTAGACCTGTGACCTCACTGCAGTCATCGCAATCAGAAACCCTCCCACAGAGCAACGCTGCAGTCTAGACGCTCTTTCTCTCAAACACACTTGTTCTGCACACCTCCTCATCATCCTGCTGCCTGTGGAACATCTGCTCCTGAAGGCTCACTGTGGGTCATGCTGCCTCCTCAGGGCCATCTGTCTCCATATACTGTAATGTTAACGTGGCTGATCTGAACCCTCTGACAGTGGAGATTTTCTACTTGACTTCATTTATCTGCTCTTACTTGTGCGGAATTTTTATTTATGATTGTTTTCAAAATTCAGGATTGTTTTATTCATCAACCTTAAGATTGATAGAAGCAGATTTCAGAAGCAGAATCAATTTAAAGATGCTACAAGTTGACTCAATTAGCTTTAAAATGATAGTTCAAAAACATTTCTTTGTAAATTTTAGCCCCATCTTATCTGTTATTAACAGCTTCCCGAGTAGCCTCAGTTTGGAGAAATAGAGTTTACGTCGTTAGGAACGATGAGGTGTTGATTGCCCTCTGAGGTATAATTCTGTTCAGTTATTTGTTTATTGAGATTTAGGTCTAAATTATAATTTCTTATGTTGGGATATTTTTACCTTAAATATGCTTTAAGTCGGTTGCATCCATTCCTTGTCTCCTCCCATTCTCCAGGTACCTCATATTTCATCTCACTTTTGCATCACTGAAGTGTGACAGGTGGCACAGAGAAGACGGGTAAGGGCAAGCTCACATGCTGATATGTCCATATTTTCTTCCATGATCACAGCATGCCGCGTGTAATGTCACTTATTCTCCTGTGCATGCAGGCCACTTCAGGACTGTAGAGTGTAGACTGGACTCAGATGGAGGTCACATGTAAACACAGATATTTGAAAAAAAAAAAAAGGAACCGAGCATCAAAACCTTCATTTTGAATATGGTAATCATTTCCTGAAACCCTTTTATCTACTATTAGTTTTATTTTTAGACTTTTCCTTTTATTACTTTTGCCACTCAAACGTCATCATTAAAGCTTTGGATGAGATGTGCCGCTCACTGGACCTCCACTCTTGTAAAAAAAAAAAAAAAAAAAAAAAAACGGAACAATGTAAATTTTGTTGACAGTAGTGTAAAATATTTAATGTGGGGACTGCTGTGAAATTTGGTAAATTTGAGTTGTTTTAGGATGACAGCAAACTTCTTCAGTCATGGCTGCACTTCAACCAAAAGGCCATTTTGGTCTGAATTAGTGAACCAACACGGGAATGACAACAATTGCAGTCATCAGTAAGTAAAATTATATTTCTGTACTTTCATTTGCTGGTTGAATGGGGGGGGGGGGGGGGGGGGGGGGGGGGGCTGTGCATTTGACATAACACTGCTTGGTTAAAGATGTTAGTGGGGTTGCTGGCTGGGTAACAAAACTTGAGCGGGAGGTCCAGATGGGCCGGTTCTGAGGACTGTCGTCTCACAGCTAGCTAGCAAACACATCTGGAAGCTTTGAGATGCTATTTTTTGTTCATCTGCACAAAGATGTGTTCGATAATCTAGGTTTTATGACGGTGCGGCCAGTTTAACCTGTCGCATCCACATATATGGATTCAACCCATGTCATGTTTCACCTACTAGCTGAATATATCTCATATATATTAGTTGGCTGCCATTTACAATTATTCTGTCAATCACGGGTGCACACTTGGTTATTTACCAGTAAAATCATACACTCGTGTGTCTGATTTGTAAGGCTTTTCTTTTCTTGAGAAGGGGTTTTGTGTGTGTGTGCGTGTGTGTAGTAGGAATGTGTTTGTATTGGGGAATGTTGATAGTTGGTGGGGTGTGGTGCTCAGGTAGCGAGCAACCGGAAAGGCCCAAATGGGAGGGGCTGTGTGGGGATCACGTGCAGCGAATAGAGGAAGAGGAGAGGACAAAAGTTTGTGTCTGGGAGCCTCAAGAGAGCAGTACCCACTCGGTAACAAGGAACTGAATAATCGTGGATGTTACTCAAACTGGAAAAAGACTCGTCATTGAATTTTTATCACAAGTTTTACAAGGAACCCATTACAGTTAGCTTAAATCATGGAGAAGCAGCTCTGGGTAATGGCTACTGTGGATGTGCGCAGTTACCTGGACACAAGCAATAACATACATTGTGTAATCTTCAGTGTGGCACTGCCGAGCCACTGTCATAGGCGGAGCAGAATGCTAATAGCTAGCACCCAGCAAGAGCAAGGACACTGAAACCAGAGAAAACAGTGAACTACTGAATCAAACAGCTGAACGGCACCACAGTCCCATTCCTCGGCATGGATCCTCTTCTCATGATGAAACACAACATTAACAAAAATGGCGCAATCAGAAATATGAACCAACAACATTCACACAACCCTGCCAATAAAACCTTAACAAACCACACCAAAATAGAAAGAACTAATTGAAAAATCGTTACCCACAATGCATCTCGCCCGGTGCCTGTTCTGCAGTGGGAGGGCTCACTACAACAGACCTGGGTTGGGATCTACGTTGTCATTCAAACTGTGTCCACATGCTGATCACATCACCAACAAGGCGGTCCACCATATTCTGTCAAAGAAGATGCAAATCAACACATTTTCACTCCCAGCGCGTCAAAAACAAACGCTTGGTCAGCCACCCTCCGCGTCAGACCCCTGATGCCAAAAGTGCCCTTTGTCGTCACTTATGTGCGAAAAGGGTTTTTCCCTTTTCTGACTGCAGATCCCAATGCAGCGTAAAACTGACACGATGGGATGTCCACAGCCAGGGCACCAAACAAGCTCATTGTACCTCACCCTAACCTTATCCTCTTATTTAACCTTCCCCTCACCCCCATCCTAACCTTAACAATCTTGCCAGCGAACACGTTGGTGATGTGTCGATCGCTCTAAAAGCCGGCTCTATGAAATGAACGGCAGGAGCCGCCTCGTCATTGGTCGAGTTTGTACCGAGGCAACGCGAGGGGGAGGTTTCAACTACCAAGGTGGACTTTAAATGTAGAGGATATTTGTAACATCCCCCTTGTCAGATGGTATGTTCTAACGTTCCCCTTGGGCGGCAAAAACGAAAATTCACAGTCAGAATGCATTGGAAACAAACGCTTGATCACAGTGAGAGTAACGTTTTAGGTAGCAAGAGGGTTAAGGTTAGGATGAGGGTGAGGGGGAGGGTGTAAATAGCAAAACGTTAAGGATTAGGTATGGATATATGAGCTGGTTCTGTGCTGCATCAGCGGACATCCCATCACGTCAGTTTTACGCTGCATTGAAAATCTGCTGTCAGAAAAGGGAAAAAAACCTTTTCGCACATAAGTGACGAAAAAGGGCACTTCTGGCATCAGGGGTCTGACGCGGAGGGTGGCTGTCCGAGCGTTTGTTTTTGACGAGCTGGGAGTGAGAAGGTGTTGTGCAAACACACCCTAAATAAACTTAGTTACCTCCATGTGCTCTTGACTCAAATAAAAGTCCAAGTCAAAATAGTCCAAAGTTGATGCCAAAGCCAATTCGGGCTGCCACCATATTTCTTTCTTCAGTTACATCCCGCTCACCAACACAGTGCTGTGATTGGACCGCTGAGGAAGTCAGTCACGGCCCACAGGGCAGTCGGCCTTACACTGCTGAAGAAGATGCAACCTCCCGCCCACCAAACAGCTTGTACTGGCACCAGAAGTTTGGTTCTGCCTTGGTTCCAGTATTACAGACAGTAAGGTGGTGCCATGTTCAAGCACTTTTCACTTTATTACAGAAACAGGAAAATAATTTATTGACACTTTAACCCTTTTTTGAAGACACACCATGCCGACAAACGAGCGTAATAGTACCACCACAATGCGTCTAATGAACGCGCCGTGGCCACATGGTGATGCAGGAATTTTGCAGCATTTGTTCCGCCGTCCTTGGTAGTGAAATTGCCACATTGCCAAACTTGTGAATGCAACAGAGGGTGGTGTCATGATCACATGTGGAACTACTGCTGAGCTCTCACAGGAAACAACATTAAAAATGAAAGTAAACACAGCAACAAGTTTTGCTTTAGTAAACAGAATCAGCTGAGATGATTACCTGGAGCGTTGCAGAGCTTCAGGAGCTTAGACCTGGAGCTCAGATCACCAGAGGCTGCAGGGACTGTGAGTAACAGCCAGCTTTAGGAGCGGCTTGTCAAAAAACGTCATGAGTGTGGCTTCGAACGCAATAAAAAGCAAGTTATGTCCAAGTTATGTTGTATGAATGCTATGTCCAACTGACGTGTGCAGCAGAGCAGAGACCGCCCCCACCACCTCACCCCCTTTTTACGACCATTGCTTAATCATTCCTAAAAAGGACACAATTGCGGCACATCACCGCCATAGTCTGACCACTTACAAATGGCCTAAGGCTCCCTGGTCCCGGCTCGGCATTGCAGCAAATTGGAGGAATTGTGTTCTAAAAGAGGCTCTAAATAAATAAAGTAGCAAAAATAATTAACCTGTTTTATTTATTTGTTTCCCCAGTCAGTAGAGCCCTGTTTTCATGCAGGAGTAGCTACAAATGCATTTAATAGACTTAAATGTTGTTTTAAAGAGGAAGTATTTAGAATGCAGTACCAGGATTAAGCACAGTGACATAATACATTACAAAAGACATTGTTTTGCAGGTATTCAGTATTCTGTAACTAAATATGTTCACAACACTTTCTCTTACTTTTACAACCAGGCTCAAAAGCTAACTGATTGTCTTTAAATGAGCTACCAGCACAGTAAACAACTGCAGCCGTAAAGCAAGTAGAGACCTTTCATTAGTGTTTCTACCAGAAACACTAAACTCTTAAGTGCATTTCTGTGAAATTGCCTTCAGCAATGCGGAAATGTGAAATTGCCTAAGTTTCTGGCTCAAGAACAACTGAAACCAGTTTGAAAGCAGTAGCTGAAATGGCTAAAAATGTGTTTCCTTTATTTTTTTTTTAAATAAAATACAATCCTGCTGAAAAAACCTGCATAGCTGGTTACCAGCAAATGTTGTGTTTTGGCACTGGGATGCTGGCCCAGCATGCTAACCAGCAGCAAACACAGCATATGCTGCTAACTAGCTATGCAGGTTTTTTCAGCAGGGAAAATTCTACCAAGCACTAGCATTCACTGATAAACCCTTTCAGACTTTTGATTGGCCGAGGTTTTGTGATAGAACATTTGACAGAGAATGAAACAAAAGTGAGCTGACCCCAGTTTCGGTGCATGCGAGTGGATTTGTGTCCTCCATAATGATCTATGTCCCAAGCCTTATTCCAGTGACTGGACACGGGTGATAAATCCTGCTTAAACTTTGTCCTTCCTCTTTTCACAGAAAGACATGATGCATGATGGACTGTGTCTTTCTGCTTTACACTCCTCCATCCGACCACTCTGTCTTTTTCTCTTTCCTTTAACACAGCCTTACTTGCACATTTATACAACTCCATTTCCTACTTCTCTCCTCTAAATTCTGCCTAATGCCATTTCTCCCCCCTTTCTACAACATTTTTTCTCGTTTATGAGCAGAAAAAAAAAGAAATCTTGTGTGATGATGATCTAAGCAATGCTTTTCAGGCCTATTTACCACATATGTCGCTGGAGTTCTCTCATATTTCCCCCCTTTTATTGAGCTTGTAACAAGATCACAATACAAGGCAATTAGTTCCATCTTCCATATTCTCAGCTTCCCTCATTGCTCACTTGTCACATCTATCCCGACGCTCATCTCTAAAAAAACAACAAACCACATAATGAGAGAGTGGAAGCAACTGGTTGCTCTGGGAGTTTGTGAGAGCTTGCAACCCATTATAATCTTTCAATTAAAAAAGGAGCAGAACAGATTAGAAAAGTGCTGCACTGCTTTTCTTACAATACAGACATATTTTTCATTTTTAATAACAAAAGATATTATAAATCTGAAACGTTTCCCCCTCGAATAATCGTCTTTGCAACAATCATGTTCATGAGTGATCTGTTTCTAAGCAAGTATAAATGGTATACATATGGTGTTATCAAAGGATTTGCTGACCACTAAATAAAGAAACCCCTTCACTTAAGGAATATTTCACTATTTTGAAGACTCTTTTCTGTGTAAGTGTAATTCAGAATATACCCTACCCACTTTCCCTGCAATTGAAGGCATCATTGAGAACGTGCCTCATCGGGTTGTGGAGCGTGCTAACCAAAGCTAAACCCAGCCTTTTCTGTTTGGATGTGTGTAGAAAAGCCAGGCGACAGAGCTGTTCAAGGTTTGTCATTTCATTGTCGCATAGTATCACGTGCGATGGAAAAAATACAATTAATTAATTATAATCTGTAATTAATTGTTTAATTAATCTAATTTTAATAGCACAACAAATGCTGCTAAAAGCTTTTATTTTCAAGTATTTTTATGTATTTATTTAAAAGTCATTAAATTCCATTGGTGTACAACAAAAGCAGCTTGATGAAGTGGTTTATTGTGTTGACTTGAACATGATGCCCCAGAAATTTACATTCTGCAGGGGCCTCATTTATCAACCTCGCTTACGCACAAAACAGGGTCGGAGAACTGCTTAAGCAACTTTCCACGCAAAATTTGAGATTTATGAAAAAAAAAAAAAACTTAGCGGAAAAATGTGCGCAACTTTAAGTTGACTAAGAACCTGGCTTACACACATTTTGGACATGGAGAGCACCTGCAGTGCTGCTCTGAGGAGGATAAAATTATGAAATCCTGCCGCATTATCACTTGTATTGCTTAGTTTTCACACAGAAGAAGACCACGCACACACACACACACACATGCGCGCGCACACACACACACACAGCCTGAAGCGCAAAATACAGAATGCAGAATATCAGCAGGGGGACAGATTGAGACAGAATGTCATGCGTCTGTGACAGTGTGTGTCCTGTCACTGTGACCCGATTGATTATGCGCCCTGGCTACTTGTACAGGGGAGATCTCTGTATGGCTGACTGGTTAGCGCGCGTGACTTCACCCGGGAGTCTGGGGATGGAATCCCCATTAGACCACTTTTTCATACCCACCACAGATCTCTCTGAAGAATTCACAACATTGACAGCTTCAGCAACGCTGTGCCACTCTGTGGAGTTTCTCTTATTTGTTTTGCAAAAGCACTTCCTTTCATTTCTCCACCTCATCCACAGGTACCTCAACTTCTGCTTCTGTGAAATTGCGCTTCCTTGATCTGCCCTCATCTACGGTTGCCATCGTCATTGGCGGAGCGCTGCAACAGCCGGCTTATGTTTATGCATGAGATCCACAAGGCACTTTGCATTGACAATTTATGGCAGTAAGTGGGCGTGTTGAGGGCAGGATGTGACTAAAAAGCAGCTGAGAACCTTTCTATATAGTTTCTGATTTATGAAGTGGAGATTGCGTGCAGCTGTGTGTACTCCATGTTTGATAGATCACAAACCTGCTTGGCGTAAGTACATTTATTTTGCTGAGCTGAAGTAGTTTTAGTAAGGATTCTACGCAATGTTTGATAAATGAGACCCCTGGTCTTTTACTTTTGACATGCAACAGGGATGCCTGCAGACACCTCCTCTTTTAGAAGGACTAGGCTTTACATCCGGCAGGACTGATCAGCTAACAGCTAGTCTGTGTTATTTTTAATCTCCATTACATCATCACTGATTTCCTGTTTTAACATTAGCATGTTAGTCATGCCTAAAACATCCTGCTGTACTTGAAGTCAGGATACGTTTGTTGCTGTTGGAGATGTTTATGCTAGTACATTCTAGGAGTGTAACAACGTTCATATTCAGATTTTTGGTCACAAAAACATGGAGGACTTCATAAAGTTTGTTTATGTAAAAAAATGTGAAGTAGTTTAAAAAAAAGGTTAAACAGCACTAACAAGAGGCTGCATGGAGGTTGATGCTCATCAGTCCTGCTGGACATAAACACTATTTCTGCTGTTCAGGAAGCCATCTACCTTGCATAGGATTTATATTTATAAGTATTGAACTACTCCTCACCTACATTACTCACACTCATCACCTCTATCTCAAATTGTCCTTTAAATGTCTAAAACAACCAAAGCTAGGACTTTTGCTACTTGAGCTTGTTTCTGTGGAAGTCAGTCAATATTTCATAAATGCATGCTGCGATTTTGCAAAAGTTACTGAGTCATGATGTTTATGATCCATTCTGCCTGTCAGAAGTCCTCCATACATGTGGCTTGTTACAGTTACCTCTAATGCCTAGCTGGGCTTCCCAAGTTTCACCACGTGTGGTGATGCTAAGAGTAATTATTGATCAAGTTAAATATTGCTCACTCTCCCATTGATACAGATCACTTTGTGATAAATATTGTTTCACATATCTGGTTCTCAGTCGTTATTTCTCCTTTTCCCCATCTCATTTTCTATTTAGCCAACAGACAAAAAGGAAAACAAGAGAATCTAACTTTGGTGATGCTCCAACCTGGTTGGTGAAAGAGAAGAGATGTCTGTGTAACAAATGACAGAGTGTCATCACCAGGAAATAGTCTGGCTGGACGAGTGTGTGTGTGTGTGTGTGTGTGTGTGTGTGTGTGTGTGTGTGTGTGTGTGTGTGTGTGTGTGTGTTTGGGGAAATAGTCTGGCATGCTTGATTACGCTTCAAGAATTCAGCCGGCCGCTGCAGTCTGAGAAAGTTCGACCTTTCATTGCTATCATACATAGAGACAGAGAGCGAGGGGGAAGCAGATGGAGGATGATGGTGAGTCACAGCGAATAAACACAGGTCCAATACCGACAATATCCACATGTCTCCAATTTGGATTTTTAGTTTGATAGCTGCCCTTTACGCTCACCTGTACAAAATGAAACTCATGACCCTTGAACTGAGTCAAGGCACTGAAGAACATTTCCAGAAACAGATGTTTGTATCAATCGGTGGAGTCTGATTTAAAACTTTAATTGGCTCTGCTGATGGCTGTGATACATCCAGATGTAATAAAAACCATGAATGCAAATTAGAACTGCATCCGAACAACAGTACGATCAGTCTAAATCAATAAAGACTAACCAGACGACCAATAGCTGTTCTAGAATGATTCATTTAAAACATTTTATTCACCAAGAGGCTTCTCTTGATTTCACCATTTCTGAAAGGTGATAATTTAATATATGAATGTAAAAGAGAAGAGTTATAGGTTGTGTCTTTAATCAATTATACATTTTATTTTGAGTTACTTTTATTTTTGGCCACTATGTGGTGATAAATTAGACCTGGTTCACACTGAGGATTTTTAACCGTCTGCCAATTGTCAAAGCATGACTGCACGCGTGGTGATAAAAACAGTCACAGATATACCAGTTTGTGGGTTGTGTGTGGTGTCCTGAAACATGGAAAACCTACACACTACACACTGGATGATCAAGCTTCTCACCCTATCTCTAAGGTAGAGGCCAGCCACCCTGCAGAGAAAACCTATTTTCACCACTTGTATCTGCAATCTCTTTCTTTTGGTCACTATCCAAAGCTCGTGACCATAGGTGAGGGTAGAAACGTAGATCGGCCGGTAAACGGAGAGCTTTGCCTTCTGGCTCACCTCTCTCTTCACCACGACAGAGCGGTACAACGCCCGCATCACTGCAGACACAGCGCCAATGTGCCTATCAATCTCACGCTCCAGAGTTCCCTCATTTGTGAACGAGACCCCGAGATACTTAAACTCCTACACTTGAGGCAGACCCGTAGACTGATCCAATCTCCTTTAATCTCCTTGTCTATTCTGAAAATAAAGATACTGTCTACATCATGTCCTATCACTTGTAAGTCACTTTGGACAAAAGCGTCTGCTAAATACATAAACATAAACATGTCCTATACGCCTCGTGTTGCTCAGTCACATCTGTCCTAATAACCAAATCTGTGTGATTCCAACCAACATCTGCAACCCAGTTATACATGGACTTTATGTTTTTGCAGGAGAAACAGTCTGCACCACAAAATATTATAAGTATTTTCACCCATCATTGCTGTGCTTATTTATTTTTTTAATAAAATGGTTGAGCTCACGGTCGGAGATCAGCAGGTATTTTTTTCTGGTTTGCTGAATCGCCCTCAGCTGTTCAGCCTAGCACATCTGGGTCCAGTTGTTCGTGACTTTCACTACCCAGAAAGCCCTCGGCAGGTGCCCAGGACTGGTTTGAGCCTACTTTCTTTTTTATTTTATTTTTCTAGAAATGTTTGGAGTTGATGTTGCTTTCGGGTAGTCACTTTCCTGCAAAGCTGTGCCAGATTTTTTTTTCATTTGTTAAACATAAATAACGTGTTGTGGGTTTGAAGACACTAACTGTGATTGTGGAAGAGGAAAATTATGAACAACAAGATGAGAAAACTCAGACACGCAGAAAAGTGGAGGTAGAGAGAGCAAGTGGGAGATGGGGCCTCAGCCCAGGCATTAATTGTGTTGAATTATTCAACTGACTCTTAAGCGAGAGGACCACTAGAGCACTTCTATCCCGTGTGTGGATTTGTGTGTGTTAGGAAGACGAGAGGATGGAGGATAAGAGAAAGAGCGTGTGCTGCCATGACATGCATAAAAAAATCCTGTAACGAAAGAGCAATTTAATAAAGCACCAGTTCATGTTGCATGTTTATTGTCACCTCAAATAACCAGGGATGGTGATACGTGACTTTTGTTTTGAGTTGCAGTATTTCTGTAAAATACCATCCCTGATGCCATTTCCGTGAACTGCTATGAGACCAGGTTCCTATATCTGTGTGATGTGTCTGGGATGGTGACCTGCGTCGTGTTTCTTTCTTTCATTGAGTTTGCGGTATCCAGTTTGTGACCTCTAGAAGCAACAGCTCACTCTTCATTAACCAGAGCTGTGCGGATGTGTCAGGTTACATTATGCACTCAAACAGACTGCACACACTGATCTGGTGCATGCAATCAGAGTCTTTATTAGTCATCTCCCATTGATCAGCTGCCTGCTGCATTTGCCCTTCAACGCCAGCTTAACTTAGATTTTCCATCCGTCTCTGTCTCTCCATCTCTCCACCTCTCTATTTCCTGGGTGTAAACATGGTTTCAGTTTTGTATCTGTCAAACTGGCTGGCATGGCTCCCTGAAATCGACTTCTTACTTTTATTTTAAAAACAAATACAGAAAGAAGCAATTTGGTGGTTTCAGAGTCAAAAACAAACAGCTTAGACTCCCTTAAGGCCCCAACTACTCTCTTTTGACTGACATGGTCTATTAGAATGGCAGAAGGAGCCGTGCACAGTAAGTTTGTTCTTCATTCAACAGTGCAACAGTAAGATTTGGCTCATCTGTTTTACATCTAAGCGGGTTTGAACTTTATGCAACATCTGCAACAGCTGTTTTCTTAGCTTTTGTTCAGTTGTGTGAACAACTGTGAAAGAAAATAGTTTGCAGATTGCAGGTTGCAGTGTGCAACGATCATTGCACTAATTGGCATGCGCATGGCTGACCCAAAAATATACATGCACCCTTGCAACAAGCATTGCTCACTTTTTGTCACAAGACACTCTTCATGAGACAGAGGATGGTGAAGATAAATCAAATCACCAACTCTTCCCAAGGTTCCTTACGTTTCTCCTACTTTCTGCTCATGAAAATAAATAAGGTATCATATGAAACAGGTTCTATGCAGGTGCAAACTTTTCCACATGTTCAAACGTCTCGAAATTCAGGAGCGCTTGCTTGTGACCCATGCAAGAAAAAGAACCCTCTCCGACGTTCGAGACATTCAAGACTTACTGCTTTGTTTTCACAGCCCAGTGAGACACCAGCTTCACTACTCGCGTTTCTCTTTGCATTTTTCAGTACCACTGAGGCATTCTTCTACCACCTCATCACATCAGCAGCACATTCCCATGTCGATTCCACCGTGAACACCTACCCATCATCACACCTTGGCTCTTGGCATCAAGTCGGGACGACTCAGCCTTGTTTCAGAAGCTCAACAACTAAGCCACACAGGTTATGGGTTAGCCATCACCTCACCTCCCCGACGGTTCTTCCAGGACTAAAAATCCACAATAACTTTTTTTCCGGATGTTTTGTGCATGCTTTAAACCACTAAAGAGCTATTACGCTTTATAACACCTAATATGGAGTTTGTTGCATTCTTAATACACCCACACAACCTAGTTGAAACCCTACAACGACCATTTAGGCTCGGGCCGGTATTTTACTGTTCATCACAGCAGACATCAGTCTAAACATGAGGCAGGATGTGATCCACATGTAAATACATGGCAGGTAGATTTTGATTTCTAAAATGAAGAGAGCATGAATTTAAACAGGTATTGGTTAGAGAACAATAACTTTAAAAAAAAAAATCTGAACCTGCGAAGGTAATTTTATGGAACATGTGGACTTTTAAAAATCAGCCCATAGCTTTAAATCTAGGAGGCTTTTAAACAGAAGTTTAGTTTTAATCATTTTAGCATTGCTTAGAGGGGAACATAAAAATCTGGGTGAAATCTTTTTGACCCCGTATGTACAACCCTTCTAAATGTTGTTTCAAACCAAGAACCGGAAACAGCTGCCTCTCCCCGCAGGATAATGCACTCTGCCACAGCACAATAACTGTTCAAGAGCGGGTCGAGAACACAACAAAGAGCCCGGGGCATTTATCCACCCCGATAACTCCCCAAATCCCAACCCTATCAAGCTTCTGTTGGCTGTGCACGAAGAAACCTGACTCATGAAACGCCACCTTCTGAAATAAAAGACCCGAAATATTCTGCACATCCTTGGGCACCCTGAAGGTCACCATGCATTGAAGATCGTTGCAGCTCATAATCAGCAGAGGCAGTATGTCCTTTTTTACTTTTATATTACAAACTGATGTTAAACGTCACAAATGAACAGAACGACTATGTGTGAAACATGATGACTGTGCTATTATTAAGCACTTTCATCATCTACATTTACAGCTGTCACTTCAAGCGCTACTTTTCTTGTCTTCTAGGTACAAATGGACCTAACTCATGAGATGTGAAATGAGGCAGGCACATGAATAATTTGTATCTAATATCCCTTGTCCTTGCAGCAATGTAAACATGCTTTTCCTCAGTGTCTCACCTCTCCTGATCCCTGTTCTCTAACTCCGTCCTTCCTCTTCCTCTCACTCCATCTATTTCCCTCCTCTTGGTCCCAGTAAAAGCTTAGAATGGCAACAAAATGACTTCTCATCCACCATCTTCATGCTACAATTCAGTGGATGGGGCCAAAATACAGCATTATTATTTGAGAGGACTGTTGTGTGCTGCAATGCTTAAATATTAAAGTATCCATCACTTGTTCCGTTCGTGCACCTACTTAAATACAGAGCCTCAGCAGAGCTGCCATGGATGTGTGAAGAAACAGGAACTGCTTGCAGCTCGAGCTACGGGTCAGGTTTTAACACCAACGAAGCCACATTGGATGTGTCAGAAGCACATTGTGTCCTCCTATTGTGTCCCTGTTACATGATGCATGAACAGCTTCTGTGGAAAATAGCTGATCATCATGAGGAAATTTAATGAATGTTTGACCCGTTTATGGGAAATCTTTTCCACGAAGAGGACACAACGATGTTGATGTGCAGTTTCTATATTTACAAGATGCTGCTAACAATGTGGTAGGACGGGAATGTAATATAAACTGTTGAAAACAAGTTTATTTCCCTTTTCTTTCATTCAGACAAACTTCTGTGAGCTCCATGTGTTCATTTTTAAGAATAAGAAAACGTGTTTAAGCAGGCAGAAACTGTCCTTGCTATCCTCTGAGTTATCTTACCACATTGTCATCAAGAGAAACCTTTCATCACATAATAAAAAAAAAAAGTTTTCAAAAATGGACAAGTTTGGAAACTCTGTTTTTGGTGCCTGTGTGTAAATAGTCTTAAAGCTGCTGTAGCAAACTGGGAAAACAAATTCTTCTTAACAACATAGTTTATCTCGCTGGTGTTGTTAGGTCCAGTTTAAGGGGGCTTCAGTGGTTCAGATCTGTACAGATGCTACATGCTCAACACAGTGGCAACCCCCGAGTAGCTGGCAGGGGTGAACTGGTAATCGGGAGAAAGGGGATACTTTCTGGTGGCCTAGTCGGTAATCTGAACCGCTAAGTGATGACTGACTGTCGTGACGTGCTTGATATCTAAATGAACAATCCATCATGCAGCTCATCAGGGCATCTGCTCTCCTGATGCTCACACAGACAGAGCTAACTGGGCACAAAGACACCCCCTCCTCTCACTTTGTTGGGATCTGGCAAAGCGCTGCAGGGATCCCCCACCCCAGAACGCGCTACCGCACCTTTGACCCCAGAGGCAAACGGTGGTTTTCCAGGAGCTCTACTCAGAATAACTCGTACCGATGCAGCTTGGCCCTGACCACTGTTCCCAAGGGCACTGTTCAGTATTTTCCCTCTACTTTTTCCCTTATTTTAAGTCCATGCTCTGTTGAGGTACCTCGCAAGGCTGAGTCGGGCCGGCATCGTGATTCTGGCCACTGACTGTCTAGGGGGCTCGGCTAGGGAGATTTTTGCCTTCTGTTTCACTGCCTGCAGCCATTTCCTGATTCAGAGTCTGGCAAAAAGCCATAAAACTGAGGAAAAAAACACCAACATTTTTCAGCTAAGTTGTGTTTCTGTGGAGCATCAGTTACCTTACACTGATCACCTCTTGTTATTTTGTCATGAGTAAAAATCTTGTAAACACAAGAAATAAAATGTCAAAGAAGGAGTGAGCTTCAATTGGAAGTGGGCATGATGTGTGTGTGTGTGTGTGTGTGTGTGTGTGTGTGTGTGTGTGTGTGTGTGTGTGTGTGTGTGTGTGTGTGTGTGTGTGTGTGTGTGTAAACAGTCTCAACTGTGTACTCATTTGGCAGAATAAAGATTTAACAAACATTCATTTCTTCTTTATTGTCAGATTTCAGAAGAATTTTAGTCGTAATTAAACTAATCAAATAAAATACCACAACATTTTCCCCTGTTAAGTACAATAGACTGAAATAAATAGCTTTATTTGGAAACATAACATATTTAATTTTTGATGGAAATATATAACATCTTTCTTCAACATAGACCCTGCTAATGAACTGATTTTGGGTTATTTTTGATATAAAGAAGAGAGAAAATGCAAGAAGGCAGGGTAAGAAAAGAAGGTGATAAAAACAGTTCTATTAAATGTTCTTCAGACAATGAATTAATTAATGAAGATTTTGCAGGTTTGAAAAAGTGTTCAATGTCACGCTCCTGGGGATAAGCCCTCGCATTTCTCAATCTTAGTGACGTCCCTTGTTTATCCATAAATATGTAGGTGAGATTAAAAGTCAAAACCAAGAAAGATTAATAAAGAGCTTCTTGCAAATTTGTCTGAAAGCCTCTGGCACTAATGAGTTTCAGATTGAAAGCAACAATTGGATCATCCGGTTTTCGGTCTCGTTGAACCACTACACTTCGCTGGGGTCTTTCTTTCTTTCTTTCTTTCTTTCTTTCTTTCTTTCTTTCTTTCTTTCTTTCTTTCTTTCTTTCTTTCTTTCTTTCTTTCTTCATAAAAAGAGAGATCATATCTCTCCTGTCTTAGCTTCCCTACATTGGCTACCTGTTAAATTCAGAATAGATTTTAAGATCCTTCTTCTCACATATAAAGCTCTTAATAATCAAGGTCCATCATACATCAGTAATCTGATTGTTCCATATGTTCCTAACCGAGCACTTCGCTCTCAGACTGCAGGTTTACTGGTGGTTCCCAGAATGTCTAAAATTAGGATGGGAGGCAGATCTTTTAGTTATCAGGCTCCTCTCCTGTGGAACCAGCTCCCAGCCTTAGTCCGTGAGGCAGACACTTTGTCTACTTTTAAGAATAGGCTTAAAACATTTTTATTTGATAGGGCCTATAGTTAAAATCTGATGTTAGCCTAAATCTGGACAAGTGGGGGAGTCCAGGGAGGTGGAGTGTACAGTCGGTAAAGACGGCTCTCCCTTGCCCTGCCTCCAACATGCCTACATCTAAATAGGATATATTATCCAGAGTTATCTCTGTAGTTATGCTGCTATAGGCTTAGACTGCTGGAGGACACACTGACCACTTTTCACACTCTACTGCTTTATTCTACAGTCTGCTCTTTAACTGTACTAGTTTGTGCAATTTCAGCTGTTAACTTTATTTTCTCTGTAAGTGTTTTTCTCCCCCCAGAAGAAGCTACAATGACGTTCTGCTGAGCTGTGGTGGCCTCATGGAGGGGGCCATCGACTAGCACACTGCTGCTAACTACTTAAACATTCTCTCTCTCCTGATAATAACTTTTTGCTTTCATTGACTTTTGATGAGCTAATACTAGTTTATCCGTTTAATTATATATCCACTAGGATAAATACAATAAAGTTTATCTTTCACCAAATACAATATTTACTAAGACATCACAATATAACTATAGACACATTACTTGTCTGTGTGTGTGTGTGTGTGTGTGTGTGTGTGTGTGTGTGTGTGTGTGTGTGTGTGTGTATTTATGTGTGTGTGCGTGTGCGTGCATGTGCGTGCGTGTGCGTGTGTGTGTGTGTCTGTGTGTGTGTGTGTGTCTGTGTCTGTGTGTGTCTGTGTCTTTGTCTGCGTGCTCTGTCTTCTCGATCCCCAGTGAGTCGTGGAGGATGGCTGCTTATACTGAGCCAGGATTCTCTGGAGGTTTCTTCCTGTTAAAAGGGAGTTTTCCTCTCCACTGTCACTGCATGCTTGCTTAGTATGAGGATTGCTGTATAGTCACTGACACTAGTCAGTGACTTGATGCAATTTGCTGGGTTCCTTATATAGGAAACATTATTTCTGATTGACTGAATGAACTGTGAATTGGAATTTTTATTATGTGAAGTGCCTTGAGACGACTCCTGTCATGATTTGGCGCTATATAAATAAACTTGAATTGAATTCATAACACACTCACATATTTAGCAACGGATCACCACTGCTGTGAGAGGTTCTCCGCTCAATAATATCAGAGGAGAAACAGCCGGCTGCTACCACTTCAACTTAAAAAAAAAAAAACTACCAGAGTCCCAAAAAGAAAAACACCATTTGAAGTCACGGACAACAAAAGACATTTGGACTTAGAAAACAGTGACTCGTGGGAAGTGCTGTCTCGTTTCCTCTGGCATTGCAGGTTTCTGGTTGCAGCAGAAGCATCTCAGGGAAGATACCCGAGAGGAGGGGTGTGTGTTCTGTGACCGTGTTTGTGTTCAAACCAAGCTTGTTCTGGAGATTCAATATAACCAGGGCTGCCAACTTTCATGCATTGAGTGTGAGACATCCATCTGACCCCCTTCTCACACTGTGAAGCCACACCTCAGGTTTCTCACGTTGACAACCACCCCCAAAGACGGCAGATGGAGGCAACACCCAAGTCCACAACTCTTGAGTAATGACCATAAGATCACAAATACAAGCGACTGAAAAGAGCTTCCTCCCGAGGCTAAAGAGCTTGGACATCTTGGAGGGACTTGGAGGAGAACTGCTGCCAGCTGAGGTGTTTTGTGCACTTCGTTAGGATGCCTCCCAATTGTAGTGTCATCAAGAAGCTCCTGGGTCAATCCTGAGACATGGTGGAGGAAGTAGGTTTGCCTGGGAACACCTTGGGTCCCATCAGAGAAGCTGATGTCAGTTGGTTAGAGAGGACAATCTGGGACTCCTTGGCTGCTGCTTCTGCTACCCTTGGCAAACTGCCAGATAACTCAAAAGCTTCATAATCATTGTGAAAAGTGCACTTTTTACCTGCCTCCACTTGAGCAGCTACAGAAAGATGTAAATACAGCCCAGAAACAATCAGATACCCTTGTTTTAAAAAGGCAGTTTGAATATTTTATTCTAAATAATCTCAGGTTTGGAATTTACACAAAAAATATTAAGTAGGATGATTAAGTTTTATTTCTGCAAAGCTTGTGACACCTACGCTCACTGAAAACTACAATGAACTACAAAAACTGCCTCAGAAAGTTGTTTGTTGAAGACAAATAAGTGAATTTAGGATTGCTTTTTGTCAGATTAAATATTTTCTTGCTCTTTATGGTCAGTTCAGGTTTTGGGGTGTTGTTGAGGACAGGAGGACGGGTTTGTGTGCAAACGAATCCACCTCTGTCTGCACAGGCATTTAAACCTAAATCAGAACTGGAATAGAGGAAACTGGATTTTCATTAGAAAGCTGTTCTTGTTCTGCTTTTATTTAATCTTCAGTAAGTTAGTTGAAGTGTGTCTTTACTGCCTGTTTTGTCCGTATGAACAGGGAAAGTAGAGCAACGCGCCACACCAAGGGACATGTGGTAGCTGCTGTAGACGCTGTGCAAAAGTCATAATCTACATCTCAGTACCATCCACTGCCTGAAGGAAAAAGGTGGGCAATGTCTTTACCTGTTCCTTAGCAAAAAGACTCAATGAACACAGACACATGCACGCGCATGCACACACGCACGCACACACACACACACACACACACACACACACACACACACACACACACACACACACACACACACACACACACACACACACACACACACACACACACACACACACAAATGACACTGCCACAGCTGAATTCCTCCCAAACACATGTGCACAATGCACCCCCCCCCATGACTTACTTTTCTTACAGCCAACGCATTCATTCATTCATTCATTCATTCATTCATTCATTCATTCATTCGTTCGTTCGTTCGTTCGTTCGTTCGTTCGTTCATTCATTCATTCATTCATTCATTCATTCATTCATTCATTCGTATTGGGGCCTTTTAGCCAGGTCAGATTTGCAATAAAGAACTGGTTCTCAAACATTTTGTTTGGTAAAATAAAGATTGAAAAAAAAAATTAGGAGAGGATCTTGGTTTACAAGTCTGGTGTGAACGATGGCAGTCTTTACTTTTTTATCTTTTGCTTCAGAGAGCAACCAGAAAAATAGCAACATTTGTGAATATCATTCATTCTTTTTTCGATGAATAGACTCATTTTGATGACTCAAATCAAACCCAGTCCACATCTGTATCTATGTGTTTATGTGAATATAGTTTCCAATTATTTAAGCAAAAAGAAAAGAAAAACACCCAAACTTTTCACCAAACAGCATCCGTTTTTGAGCATGTTGTCTTTAGGCATACATTTTCTTGTTAAGACTTTAGTTACTTCTTTAGCTGCAAAAACACCAAAATGTTTTTTGTAGGTGTAAATTAGCTGTTTTGCAATAAAAAGAGCTCACAGCTGGCAAATCATCTTCTGTTCTTAAAGAAGGTAGGAGGCATTGGAAGGTGTGTATACTGTTGCAAGTTAGAAGTTAGAAATGAAAAACCAAATCCACATTTATTTATTTAGCACATTTATCAACAGCATGAGCGCTGACCAAAGTGCTGGACATTCAGTGAAAGGAAACAAGCTAAAATAGTCAAATCAAGAAGTAAAAATCAACTGAGTAAAGCAACACAAAAAATATCTGGTAATAGCTAATAACTTTGGTAAACATGCTAAAAACAACATAAGAATACTAAACAAAATGTAAAATCACGCCAGCTACAGCCCTGTTCATAGGATCAAGTACCAAAAACGATGTTAAGTGACATATTTATGTGAAGTAATGGGTTTTGAGACCAGATTTGAACAGATCCACAGATGGGGCTGAACGAACTGACAAGCTATTCCAAAGATTCGGCAGCAAAGTAAACAATTCTCATGATTTTTCCCCATTTCATTCGGTCTGCCACTGAATAAATATGGACAAGGAGACCTATAAATGGAGATTAACATGTCAAGCACATTTATTTGGTGCGATTGCATAATTGCAGGAATTATGCAATAATTTCACCACTGGTGCGGATTTGTCCTGGTGAGAAGATCAGACCGTCAGATCATTTAAAGCTGGCTCTAAGTACGTATTAATTAGTAGATTTATACATTTTGAACAAAACTGAAGCAAAAACAGCAGATTTTCTTGATCCCATCTCCTTTTATTATGATGATGGTGAATGAAATATTTATTTCAAACATTATAATAGGAATAAAAATAACTATTATAACAATAATAATAATAACAAAGTCATTGTAGACATCAAAAATAAAATCAAACTGATAATCACACAAAAATTAAATGATCGTATTCTGTTCATGCATAAAATAAAAATACAAATAATTGCTGTCACCTGCTTTTTAGTAGCTTTTTGTTCCTCTGAGTTTCCACTCATTTTCACTCCAGACTAATGCTGACATGAAACTTCAGCAGGCAGCAAACACTCCACGAGGGCTCACTGCTCACAACATTCGAACATTGAAATCGGTCAAGCCAGACAGCAGCTAAATAGCTGCGGCACCTCGGTTACGTTGATGACACTAATGAATATATGGTTGGAAACACAGAAGAGGGCTAAACGGGCGCAGGGGGCGATTAGAAGGAGAGGGGAAGGAGGGAAATGTGCTTAGGATTATGGATGCATGAATGAAGGGATGAGAGCACACGGCGCTACAGCAGTGAGGAAAGGAGGTTAAGGGGTTTGGAAAGCGGTGGAGGAGAGAGGGAGGATGAAACACCAGCAGAGAGAAAGCTTTTTGCAACCTGCCACATGAGACATGACAGTTTTTCTGCTCAGAGGGGTTTCACTTGTTAGCTTTGTGTGAGTGTGTGCATTAAACTAAGCCTCAGCATGTTCAGCACCACTGGGAACGCCTTATGCTCCGTTGTCCTCTTCTGCCGCACTCCCCTGACTTCGGTTTGGAATCAGCCGTCTGGTTTCTGTTGACATTTTGATTTTTATTTCGAGGACGTGAATCGGAACAGCTGAATGGAATTGGTTGAAGTCCTAAAATGTTCCACCAATGTCAGTTTTCTGCTGAATCAGAAGACTAGAAACAACTTTTAGAAACTTTGTCTAAACTTGAATCACAGGAGCTGACCACCATCCTCCTGCCTGGACTTTAATATCGTAGGCATCCAGAAATAGGGATTTCCTAAACACTGCTCACTAGGACAGTCAATAATCCAGTACTCTGATATCTGCAGTGAGGAGAAGAACTATTTGAACACCCTGCGATTTGGCAAGTTCACCCACTCAGTAACTATGGAAGGTTCTGAAATTCTCATTGTAGGTACAGCACATTCCCACCGTGAGAGAAAAATCAGGAAATCATGTATGAATTGTAAAGAATGTATTTGTATTGCACTGCTTCACAGAAACATTTGAACAACTGAGATAATCAGTGCTAATACTTGGTACAGTAGCCTTTGTTTGTAGGTAGAGGTCAAAGGTTTCCTGTAGTTCTTGACCAGGCACACACACACTGCAACAGGGATTATGGCCCACTCCCACACAGACCTAGATCTGTCATGTTTTGGGGCTGTTGCTGAGCAACATGAATTGTCAGCTCCCTACAATGGCGACGGTGGCACAGGAGTTAAGTGCTTGCCCCGTAATCGGAAGGTTGCAGGTTCGAGTCCCGCTCAGTCTGTCGCTGTCGTTGTGTCCTTGGGCAAGACACCTAACCCACCTTGCCTGCTGGTGGTGGTCTGAGGGACTGGTGGCGCCAGTGCTCGGCAGCCTCGCCTCTTTCAGTGCGCCCCAGGGCAGCTGTGGCTACATTGTGGCTCATCCCCACCAGTGTGTGAATGTGTGTGTGAATGGGTGAATGACTGATTGGCTTGTAAAGCGCCTTCGGGGGTTCCAGGACTCTAGAAGGCGCTATATCAAATACAGGCCATTTACCATTTACAAAGACTTTGTATTGGATTTTGGTCTCGTGACTGGTTAGGCCACTCCAGGACCTTGATGTGCGTCTTATGGAGCCGCTCCTTGGTTATCCTGGCTGTGTGCTTTGGGTCACTGACATGTTGGAAGACCCAGCCATGACCTATCTTCAATGCTCTGACAGAAGGAGGTTGTTACTGTAAATCTCACAACACAGGGCTACATCTGTTCTCTCCTTAACACAGCACAGTAGTCCTGTCCCCTTGGCAGAAAAGCACCTCAAAGCATGGTGTTTCCACCCCCATGCTTCACAGTAGGGATGGTGTTCTTAGGATGCGCAGACGCACGGACAGACACGTTTTGCTCTCAGACTTCTCTGTCCCATGGGGAGTGTTGCAATGCAATTCCCCTCCAGGACAACGGAGGGCGTAGCGCTGTTCTGTGGTATTCTGTCATGTCTCCAGTCCACTATTGTGTTTATATTGTGTCTGTTGTAATTCCGAGACTTTTTAACAGGGACAAATTTGTCCTTCATTCTCCTCCACCTATTCATGCACTTACCACCTCTAAACCCACATTTCCCGACATTTCCATCCACGAATAAAAGGCTCACTGCTTATCTTTTCACTCCTGCTGCCACGGCCGAATAAAAATCTCTGATATTTTTTTTGTTTTTTTCACGAAGTATTCTTCAAGCTGCTCCATGTCTGCTGCTGGATATCTTTGGCTCTCTTCATGTGTTTGAGGGCTCATTGATGGTGCTGTTGACAAAGGTGGCATCCTGACCAATCACAAGCTTGCGTTCTCCATCATGGATGTTTAAAAAAGTGGGCACGACTCCGTCTGTCCTTGCGCGCCTGCTGGAGAGCCCCCACAAGGATGGATAACAGTGTTGCATGTCTACATAGCGACGCAGGAAAAGACTAGAAAATAGGTACATTTAAGCTGTAAGTTAAGCTCAGAGTGACCGAACATATTTCAAAAATGAACAAGTAGAAACGGTTCCTTGGTAAACTTGGCCTTTAAAAACTTTTTTTATTTATTTTTTTTATTTTTTATGTTCTTCTTTGTTGCCTTTTTGAGAGAAAAACAGTCCTGAGCTTTTTGCTTATTTATTGTCTGGATGCCATTAGCTCCATATCCCTCCCATCACACCTGTCTACCACTGACAGACTGTGAACACTCAAAGAAAAGTTCTGTCAATAATAGATTAAACAACATGCAAAAAGCAGCAAATGCAAGTGGTAAAAGCAGTAAAAAAATAAAAACTGGAGTTTTGGTCTTATGTGTTACTTCTTTGAAAAAAAAAAAGTCAGATTATTAATGATGAATATAATAAAAGGAGGGTTAGTTTTATTTTATATGCTGTTGGGAATAAAAATAAAATAATAAATAACAACAAATAGTGTTCATTATGTGAAAATGAAACTAAGGAAGCCAACAGATGCAAACAAAACTGGGATAAGTTTAGTTGATCAAAACGTTATTTTCTCTTAAATTTAATAGCAGAGATAAATCTCTGTTTCCATTGTCTCTTGTTGTTGAAGGTTATCATTGAAGTAATCTATAATCATTGAAAAGTAAAACAAATGGAAGCCAAATGAGTAAAAAGGTGTTGCTTAGTTATTTCATATGTGTTTACTTATGAACATATGGTGATCCTAATCAGGGAAAGGTATCTCTGTCACACTTAAACAGAAGAAAATGAAACAAGGTAGTTTATCAAATTTCCTCTCATGGAATAAATTATTCCTTTAAAACCCCTCAAAGCTGCAAGTTCACAAGTTTAGTTTATACCATTAAACTATTTTAGGTTTGCAGTACCTTCGATTTCTTTTGCACCTTTACTACATTCAGTATGTGTGAATTTCACAATAAACAAGTTGCACATGCTTGGTTTTAAGTGGTTCATATCAGCTTCATCCCTTTTGTTTCCAGTTTCATCTAAAAACTGTGAAAGCTATTCCAGCTGGACATCTGAGGAGCGGTTGTGTGCCACAGTCAAAAAGACAAAGTCTGCTTCAGAAAATGTGCAATGTGGCACCTTCCCACAATCGTGTGATGAGTAGGCGTCTCCTCTCTGATTATAGATTGGAACTGGACTGAAGAGTAAAATCTGAAGCTTCATTCTCTGATTTGGTTATTCTTGTTCTTTACAGTCTAATGATTTTCTCCCTCCACTCATCTCTTTATGTTCTCTGTGGACTGAAATGCTGGAAAAACACAACTCACTTTTGACTTGAGATTCTGAATCGATCCAAAATTCCCAAGTTTCGTAACATGAGAAGGGATTTTCCAAATGTTCCCTAGCTTATTCGCTGCTCCTACTGTTTGTCAGTCAACGGCTTCTGCTATTGAGGCAGGGACATCCAGAGCCCACTTCTTCATCACATTCACAGCTCACTACATCACAGATGCCCACCAGATTTCTAACTAACAAGAGAAAATAGTTCATCCTGGATTTGACACTTTTGTTACTATGAGAGGTGATTGTGAATCGATATGATTCAATAATCAATTCTGAATCAAATCTTCACCCCAAGAATTGAATTGTGAGTTATTATAAGATTCATGCCCCTAAGTTTCAAGCACCAACATTTTTTCTGAAATGTTAAGAAAACATTTTTTTTTACAATTGAGACATAAAGGTAGAAAAATCTGTATCCATCTGATATTTTCATGGTGTGAGAAAACTTGAAAGCAATATCTTGGTTTTATTTAAGGTTGCTGTGGAGAATAAATATTCTTTTTACTTTCTGTAGCATCCATGCCACCTACAAATGCAAATAAAGCAGGACGAGTCTAGTTTGATGGCAGAATGCCTGCTTACAAAAACACTGCACAATGGCAAGTTGCCATACTGGAGTCAACCCCACATAAAATGAGCATTATCTTATTGACATTTTTATGCCTGTTTTTATCAACAATTAAAATGACGTTTGGCTAAATCTTGGTTAATATGAGCAAATATTGATCAAACAGCAATAATTCAGAATAAATGTTGAGAATAACTCTTGACAATTATTGTAAATTTAGGCTCAATATCTGACAAAGTGACTAAAGACCTCTTTGTCATTGCTGGTTTTGATCAGTAGTATCATCTTGAAGCATGTTGACCTTAAAGGTTGATCACACTGAATGAAGACTGTAAAACTAATAAGTGTTTAATGCTCATGTTTATGAAATATCTTGTGCTGGGTCATTTATGGTGTTGAAAGAGGGAGACTTAAATGGTTATTCAGTTTTAGACTTTCTGAGAGTTTAATCAAAATCTTTCAGTTAATGCCAAACATTTAATAAAGATCTTACACGAATAAGCCACGTAGCGGGGAAAAGATTCTTGGCTAATATAACTTATTCTCTTAGCTCCATGTTGGTAAAATTCACTCAGGTTTGACCATTAGTGTGTTTTCTAAGGTCCTTTGGCTGTAGCTGCCATGTTGAATTAGCCTAGTGAATTAGAGCAAATTCTTGCATTGCAAAGTTTGGTATAGGAATGCTGTAGGGGTGTAACGGTACGCTAAAATCGTGTTCGGTTCAGTGTTTTGAAGGGTTCGGTTCGATAAATTTTCAGTATATTATTATTATTTTTATTTATTTATTCAATATCTGAAGCGGCTCCTTTAATGAGCTGTAGCACCAGGTGGCATCACAGGCTACTGAACTCGCAAGATGTTTTTGATTATTTCACAGGTTATTTGCGCAGAAATGAGTGTCACTCTCATACAGACAAGTGTGTAGAATCAGGAGCAGATAGATGTATTTAAGTCCTTTGTTTAAAAAAAACATGTATTTTCACCTCCTTCAACAGCGGACCACCTCGTTTACCGACATCCATTGCGATGAGTACGTCATGTTATTTGTTGTCCAGTAACATGCGGAGATCATTTGAACGGTAGAACCTGCCCCACGACCGAACCATCAATGTAGTGTAGTCAGACTAAATAGTCTGATTTGCCAGGCTAATGCTGGATCACACAGATTCAAAAAATAATGAGATGTCCATGGGGATTACATTCAGATAATTTTAATAGCAGATGTTTTAAAGTATTACACACTACACATAGGCTAAGGCTGTGGTTGGCACTAAATGCGCTATGAATTATTACTGCATGCTTTCCAGCAAAAAATTGTTACTGTAATATATCATTTGGCACAATTATATATTTGTTGTGGTGTATTTTTGTGTGGCGTCCCCTTTTTTCTCTTTTCTGCTGGTCTAGAATCAGATTCTTGTACATCTTTTATTGTTCTAATAAAGTTTTGGTAACACACTCTACTGCTTCACCTGTGATTGCTTTACAGCTGGACAGGACTCGGGGGGGCGGGTGATTAAAACTGTGAAGTGCAAAAGCACACACTTGCACAATTTAAATATGATGTCACATTTAAAAATTAAAACTATGAAGTGCTTAAGTACACACGTGCATATTTAAATATTATGTCACATTTAAAAATTGGTCTTGCTTCATACTTTACCAGGACTCGAATTACACACAGGCTTCCAGGGTAGCCCCAATACATTGGGGTGTAATTTTCGCGCCCATCACCCCTAGATCCCCCATAATTTGACCCCTGGTCTTTACTCTCCATGATCTGCTCTAATTTGAAGCCATATCATAATGTAACAGTTTACATTCTAAAGAAATACATATACACAGAACCAATTGTTGTGCATATTCTGAAAATTTATTTTAAAATTACCACTATTACCATTATAATATTTATTAAGTATGACTAGGCATGTAACATGTTACCATGTAACATGGTCTGAGACAAAACTGCCTTTTAACACCAAAAACGTTATATTTGTTCCCGCGTCAGCCTGAGAAAGTTCATCACATTTACAGTGAAAAAAAAAAACCTCACACAAATAAAATAAAGCAATACTAAATGGAATAAATTAAAATATTAAACACTTACCCAGTAATGAAAATGCTTCACATAATTGACCTCCAGCTGTTTTATTGCCATTCAAGTCACTGTGCAGCAAATGCTTTACAGGTTTCCAGCCATAAATGAAGATGAAATTGCCAAATAGCAATGAAGTATTCTGTCTTTAATAAGCTGCGCTATTTCTGGTGCTGCAGTCAGGGGGGTATTGGCAGAAGTTATGGAGCTCAGTCTCTTTATTTTGTGAGCTACTCTGATTGAAAATAATTATATTAAAGAGCTGTTAAAATTGCCCTGACTGAAAATGAGTTCCCACAACAAAAGCCGATGTAATACAGATCCGAAATCACATATTGCAATGTGGTCAAAGAGACAACATGCAACAGGGTTTACGTCATTCATCTACTTGTGTGCACCCGGTTTGGCTGTCTGTACAGAACTCAGTAGCAATTACAATAACTTAGTTCATTTCTGCTGGGAAACAAAACTCTCTCCCTCCCACAGGCCCATTACCGCCTCAGTAAAGCTATTCAGATTCCCTTTTATTTGATTCATGAAAATTTATTATTCAATATTAGGAGCTCTCGCTCTGAGCAGTTAACAAGTGTGACAACCAGAATTAGTAAACAATGAAGAACTAGAAGTGATAAAAGTGCAGGAGATCAATGGTGCACTGATCCAACGCATATTTCTACCTGAATGGACAAAACGTGAAACACACCTGATCATCAGATTGTCGCTAATGGAAGCAGTTCTTAAATTTTTATTTTTTGCACTTTTAACACCTAAAAATATGATGTTTCTCCATTTATGCCAGAAGATGAAGCTTTCCCCCTACCAATGCTCCCAATACACAAAGGACTCATGAATGTTGTATACAGTACATCAAGGGTTAAATGCATGCCGTGCAGTGTGTGTGTGTGTGTGCGTGTGTGTAAATGTAGAGGTCATTGGGTGGAGACGATGAGCAGAGACAGCAAAAGGAAAACAGGCGCAGATATGAGTCGACCTTGACAAAAGTGAAGACGGATGTTGCGATAGAGGACGAAGTGGGGAGGAGAGAATGAATTTCCCCCGAAACGGGGTGCCTGAAATCAGGAAGCAGATGGATAAAAGAAAAATGTGACATGCAGGAGGCAAAAGGAGGCAATAACTTCCTTGACATGTGGTTTCTAACCATTAAGAGAAATTTGTTTTTTTCTGAGCCAAATTTTCACCGTGGGGTCTGCACACAATCATTTTTCAGTTGTTTTGAAGAAAATACATTACCTCCAGATTTCTGAAATATGCAGCATATAAGTACACAGAAAACACCATATGAATGAATGACCCGCACTTGTCAAGCGCCTCTCAGAGTAAGGACTCCAAAGTGCTTTATACTACAGTGTATCATTCATCCATTCACACACACATTCATACACTGACGGTGATGAGCTACGATGTAGCCACAGCTGCCCTGGGGCACACTGACAGAGGCGAGGCTGCCGAGCACAGGCGCCACCAGTCCCTCCGACCACCACCAGCAGGCAAGTTGGGTTAAGTGTCTTGCCCAAGGACACAACAGCAGAATTCTCTGTCCGGAGCCGGGATCGAACCTGCAACCATCCGATTACTGGACTACCTGCTCAACCTGTTGAGCTACTGCTGCAACAAAATTAAAAATTCACTTTTAAAAACATATTATCCAAATACACACTGTTAATCCCAAGGTAATAACTTAACTGTATTAGAAAAACTGTTTGCTGTAAATAAGTTAAACTCCTTAAAAAATGCTTGATCAGTGTTGTTTTGGATCTGTAGAAAAAAGCCATTTTGATCAAGATTCTGATGACTATGTTCAGTTCTTTTACTGTTTGATGGTTTCTTTGTGTATTTTACACACCTAATCCTCGACATCTACAACCAGCTGGTTATTGTTGTTGACTAAATTCAATAGTTGAGCAACATCGGAAAAACATGTCTGGAATGCTAGGCTATAGACTTTTTTTATTTCTTTTTTTTTATAGGTCAGAAATCGTACAGTGACATTTCTCAGATTCAGATTTCAGATTTATTGGCCAAGTAGAATTACATTTACAAGGAATTTAGCTTCGGTAGATGTTCGCTCTCTAAAACATACAACAACTACAATAAATGAGAATAAAAATACATAAAAAACACATAAGAACATGTATACCCACACACATATACATTTACACACACACATATATGCATACACATACACACACATATGCATATGTACACACACACACACACACGCACGCACGCACACACATACACACACACACACACACACACACACACACACACACACACACACACACACACACATTTGCCTTTCTATATAGTGAGGACCATCCATTCATTTATCTCACTGTATTATGCTTAATCCACACCGTCTTGGCCTCACTGCACTGGTTGCGTTCGTTTTAGAATCCAGTACAAGGTACTTTTATGGACTTTTAAATCTCTGCATGGCCTTGCTCCAAGCTACATCTCTAAGCTACTGCTTCTTCACTCTCCTGCACGGTTTCTGAGGCTGGCTGATAGGCAGCTCCTGGAAATCCCGAGAATGAGACGCAAGCTGAGAAATGGCAGGACTTTTTCAATAGCGGCCCCTAGGCTCTGGAATGTGCAGCCTTTGCACATTATGTTGGGTTTTTCCCTAACACATTAGAATGGCATCTTCTCTGTCTTGTTTTAAATCTCTTTTGAAAACTCATGTTTGTTCTTTGGCTTTGAACCCAGCATGAGCGTGTTTTAGTTATGGTTTTAGTTTCTTTTATGCATTTTATGTTGTGTATTGTTGTGTGTTTTGTTTTTAATGTATTTTAATTATGTGAAGCACTTTGATTTCACACTGTTGTAAGGTGCTATACAAATAAAGTTGGTTCTGCTTTGCTAACCCTAACCATAACCATTGCTGATCTATTCCTAACCCTAGCCTTAACTAAAACTTAATTCACACTGTATCATATGACTGTTAAAAGTGAGGACCCCAAAATTGTCCTCACTTTGGTTTCTGTTGGTTAGAAATTTGTGATGATCCTCAGTATGTAGAAAGTACAAGAAAGCACACATACACCAGTCCAATGTACCAAACACAGCGACATGGCAGTCCACATTTTGGATAAAAGTTGCAGAATGAGTTTTCACCAGATTCCTGGAACACTGAGGAGCCAAAGGACCATAAAATGAAGAGTTCTTCAATGGAAGTCGAACAGCTGAGAGGCTCATCAATCCGGAAACCAGAGCAAAGCCTTCCCGATCAATATGCCACACACACACACACACACACACACACACACACACACACACACACACACACACACACACACACACACCTGTAGTGCATGTACATTATCAACACAAGAACACATGGCTATGTAAACCCCATCATAATAGGATATTTGAACATATTTGTAAAACATTAAGACTGCCCCAGCTTCTTCCTGTTTAGATGTGTAGCAAAGGCAAATATATAGTTTATTTTCACTAAATAAATGACATTGCTAAAGTTATTGAACAAATACAGATTTTTTTTTTACGGATGTCATGAGGTTTTCACTGCTTTATGCCACCGAATGTAAGAAAGTGGTGCTTCTTTTATTCCCAATAATCCATGTTCATCCCACCATCAGGGCACAGACAAGATAGAGGTCCACAGCGATACGTCTTCATAGCGGCAGCATCTGCTCTTGTCCCCGTCTGTCTGCACAATGAATGAGTAGGAGGGAAATGTGTTCCCAACACCATCAAAGCAACATTAGCACATGATTGGGATTAAGTGAAGTCCAATGCCTCAATATGAACATTATTATATCTTTTCTACCTCCTTCTCACTTTGCTCTCCGCTGCACATTAGCAGAGATGTGATTGTTTTTCTTTCTGTTATTGTTCCGCCTGTTTGTTTGCTGTCAGATAAATGTACTTATTTGGATCACAATTGGCTGCTTAAATGATAACTAGCACTATAATAGAGGCTGTCACCAGCTTTGAGATTATATTTGGGGCTTCTTGTTGATTATGCACATATGAAATCATTTATCTAGGGTTGTAGTGTCAGCTAATCGAGCTCCTCGGACAAAAAGACCAGAGCAGATCAAATTGATTTTGTTTCATGGCACAGGAAGATCTGTTTTAAATACCTTCTGAAGTTTAGGCCAAACCGTTTATTAACTTGAGCAACTTTCTGGATTTTGCTGGTCCCATGGCATCAACTGTTTTCTTTGAGTATGCAGATTCAGTTTTTTAGATTTAGCCATTTTTTTGTGTGTTTTACGTCCAAACACAATAATGCTTTGTACATCCAGTGATTGTTTCCTAAGTTCTCTTGAATGTGAGTTATTGAAAATAGGTCAAGATATCACATGGTGTCCACTGCTTGTATAATGTTATTTGTGCTACTACAATACCAACGCTTAGCTAAATATCTGAAATATTCACCAAATCTAATCATTTAGCTTTAGTTGAAATATAAATTTTTAACTCCAAAGTTAAATCCACAAAGATTTTATTTAGCTTTTGTGATTTGGAATAAAATCTGCCCAGTTGATTTCTGACACTTTGCTAACAGACAGAATGAGTGAAATAGTTTTGATTTAATCAAGTCCCCCTGTCTTTCTGCAGTGTGTTCAAAGTCAAGGGTGCTGAGTGGACAAAAGGTCTTTTGGCAAGTTCAGTTCATGCAAATGGACACAAAGCATTTTGCACACAAACAAAATAATAACCAGCACTTAACAATTAAAAAAACAGGACATGCACAGGAAGGCAACAGCTCAGGGATTCCCTTCCAGCAAACATGCCCGTTTGGACACACCATGGGCTTTTGTGGGCTGTGTCTGAGCTAGTGTGGGCAAGACAAACACACATTTAACCCAAAGTTCACCCACAAGGATCTTTTGTATGGTTGCATGAATGGGGCCCATATATGCTTTCCCAAGTGGACCCCTTTTAGGTTTAGTTAAGAGCAACCCACAGCCCTTGTGGGGTGCCCTGGATCAGCCCAATGGATAATTGCACATGTGCATTAACAATGATTATTTCTGTGGGCACCCCCAAAACGACCCACAGAGGCCCCCGTGAGTGTCAGCCCATGTGGCAAATCCATGGGGCTGCCCACTTCAATCCCTCTGTGCGATTTCTGTGGGCAGCCCACAGTGAGATCTACCTAAAAACTACCCACAGTGGCCCCATGAGTGTCAGCCCATGTGGGTAGTCCAGGGGTCCCCGTCTTGTCTCATCTCATATTCTTCCGACTGTCCAGGTCCAGGTTGCGAGGGCAGCATCCCAATTAGGGAGTTCCAGGCCGTCCTTTCCCCAGCCACCTCCACCAGCTCCTCCAGCAGGACCCCAAGGTGTTCCGGTGTCAGTTCATTGTTGTACTTTCTCCAATGTGACCTGGGTCGAGCAGGGGTCCTCCTGCCGGCAGGACAAGCCTGAAACACCTCCCTGGGGGAAAGGGGGGGGGGGGGGGGGGACTCCTGTCGATATGGAGGAGCAGTGGCTCTACTCTGAGCCTCTCCTGAATGTTCGAGCTCCTCACCCTATCCATAAGTCAAAGCCCAGCCACACTGCGGAGAAAACTCATTTTGGCCACTTGTATCCGCGATTTTGTTCTTTCGGTCATTGCACAAAGCTCATGACCATGGGTGAGGACTGGGCAGTAGATCAACTGGTAAATTGAGAGCCTTGCTTTCCTGCTCAGCCCCTTCTTAACCACAACAGACCAATTCAGCGTCAGCATCATTGCAGACGCTGCCCCAATCCGCCTGTCGATCTTCTCAGGGGTCCACCCAGTTCAACCCTAAAGTGTGGTTTCTGTGAGCACCCCACAGTGGTATCTGCCCAAAAACTACCCCTAGTGCCCCCCTTTGGTGTCAGCCTTCTCTGGGTGATTCCTGTGTGCCCCAGAACTACCTACAGTGTGAGTGATTCTTAGAGTTAAACTGGGAAAAGTGCTTGATTCTTCAAATGGGCTGACACCAACAGGGCCACTGTGGGATGTTTTTGAAAACATACCACTGTAGGGTGCCCACAGAAATCAATCACCCTGACTGATAAAACTGGACAGTCTGTTGGATTCCCCATTTGGGCTAACTCCCACTGGGCCACAGTAGGTCGTTTTTGGGCATATACCGATAACACTATGGACTGCCCACAGAAATCCCCATGAGGCATCAAACTTGGCAGACAGTTGGATTTCACATATTGGCTCACACCCATGGGTCCACAGCAGGAAGCACACATGTGCGGGCCAAGGTACCGCTATGAAAAGTGGGGCACATGAGGACCCCACAATATGACGGCCAAGTCCTGTTGAGTCCCTACCTGGCTCCAAATGAGGAGGCCCAAGTGTACATTTCATGATGGCTAAGGGCAATCCTTCGTGGGCCACATTTTTGCCCAGCAAGATCCCACATGAGGGCCCTAACGGGCATATTTGCTGGGCTTATATGTAGAAAAACACAAGGTTTCCTCCAAATGGCCAGTTTTCTTGATCTGGGTTGCCTCCAATGCATTACCACTAATGGATGTCCAGAAAAGTTATAGTTTCCTGAAAGTTTCAATAGTTATTTTATTGGTTCATTTAGTGTTTTGCTAACTTACAGACATTCAATGGAGGGCAAAAATAAATCCATAAACACCTAAAGTTCTTCTCTGGAAGATAATAAAAGCACTAAATAAATGCAGTAAATCTACCTTTTACTTGTTTTCGTCCCAGAAAAAAATTGACCTTATAGGAGCAAATCAACTAAATATTTTTAAAGGACGATGTAATTAAAAACCACATCAGACCAAATAATGTCTCTTATTAGATAACATGTTGGTGTGAATCAAATGACTGCATCAGCTGTGTGATCAGCTGTTATAGTATTATTTAATACTTTTGCTAATCAACATTACTGTAGTCAAGGCAGCTGTGACAAGGGATTAGTTACTCATTAAAAATGTCAGTTACATTTCCAAAACAAAGGTCACAACAAACAATTATTATCTGATTGTGCTTGTTTCAGCAACTGTAACAGATTGCAGCTACAGTTATTTTTTCATAATAAGATTCATTTAATCCTGTTACATTTAATCCCTCAGCTCCACAACTGCGATGAGTCATCGCCTCCATTAAGAAATAGTCCTACATATTACACAGCCAGCCGTTATCTTCGCCGGGCTTTTATCTTGCTTCGCTCTCAGCTAGTCCCCTTATCTTCATAAAAGCAAGCTTTTATCCAGTGTTTTGCTCTCAGCGTTGCCTTGTGGGTAGGGCGGAGTGTCTGCGTGTGTGTTTTAGTGTTGGGATGGGTATTCCTAACAGCTAAATCATCCTCTCTAGCCTAAACCAGGTTTCATCATTACAGTCCAGCCTGAGAACATCTGCATTATGCAGTTAAGTGCCAGAGTGTGCTGTGAGATTTTACAATTAGCTTCCTGCTATCTGAAAAGAACAATTTTTTTTATCCTGCCATTTGTTCATAACACTGACTTGTTAGCCTCTCTAATCTCATCCCTTGTTATAATCACATCCCTTTTAAGTGCTTGTTCCACTATTTCCTTTCAACGCTGTTTGTAATGAGACAGAGAGAAAAATGCTGAAGTTGTTTAGTCTGTTTCTATTCTAAAATATGTTTCTTTACATTATAGTATTAAACATCTGAAAGGACTCAGATGTAACTGCAAGTTTGGCATTAAAAACCAAGTGTCTAGCAGAATGTACATTTTTTAGGAGAAATTATATCAGAGTGGAACACTCCTCCTGGTTTGAAGTCAGTCTGCCCAAAGCGGAGGAGTTCTTGAGTGATGGAGGAAGAGATGAAACTATGAATTTGGCTTTTTAAGGCTGTAATAAAGGTGTTGTTGTAGTTTGTGATGGTGAAGGTGGTGAGCCAAAAGAAAGAACTCTAAATTTACAGATCCATATTTTTTCTAATCCGGTGGTTCCCAACCTTTTTTTCACGAGGACACCCTTTCCTATGTGCGAAACAAGCCAGGGCCCCCAACCCCAGCTACTACCCACACACACACACACACACAATTAAAAGTGAACAATTACAAAAGTTCTACAGAAACACAGAGTTCTGTTTTTTACGCAGAGGTTAGACTGTACTATTGGATGTGTTAGCTGGATTTTATGAATGTATTTTTTACAAATATAATCTTGGTAGCCTCACAACCTCAGCACTGGAAAAAATTTGGGGACCCTCTTGGAGAATCACGGACCCAAAGTTGGAGACAAGACTGCATGTGTCCCCTTCAAATTGACCTGCCTTCATCCCATCAGTTGGAGCTCAGAGTCTCTGCAGCTCTGAACACAGATAACGATATGACAACAATAATGTTCTCTCCTCACGGACCAATCTTTCAGGTCTTCACGCCTTCATAGAAGGAACACTCCAGCTCGGATGAGTTGCTAAATCAAGAATGATTTCCTAAATCAGATAAATCAATCAATCAATCAATCAATACTTTATTAATCCCAGAGGGAAATTAGAGTTTCAGTACACACAATTCAGAGCTCAGACATACATGGGCAAGACACATGACAAGAATTGGTGACTGGCCATTCGCAACCCGAGTCGCGCTACCTTAATAGAGATAAGAGGGTTACATGAGGAATGGTTCAGGTGGAGGGAAAAAAAGTCACTTTAGAGTTACCCTCAATCAATCAATTAATAAATCAAAGATACTTTATTAATCCCAGAGTGAAATTAGAGTTTCAGTACACATAATTCAGAGATCAGACATACATGGGCAAGACACATGACAAGAACTGGTGATTGTGGTCATTCGCAACCCTGAGTCGCGCTACCTTAATAGAAATAAGAGGGTTACATGAAGATTGGTTCAGGTGGAGGGGAAAAAAAGGCACTTCAGAGTTATCCTCCAGCAGGAGGGCAGCTTTGCTCTGCAAAAAAAAAACCTCAGACAGATATGCAACAGACTTCAGACAACACAACATAAGTGTCCACTAGGTGGGGTGGTGGGTTAGGACTATCCACACTTCAGTTCCTGCAGCCACGATAAGCAGCGCATGTCACCTCAGTGTAGATAGGAGGAGGAGAATTGAGGGTTGGAGGATTGCAGTGACCCTGGAAGTTTCAGCGGCCTTCCCACAGTCCCACCCAGGCTGGGAAAGGAGACAGAGTTGAGTTGCCATAGCGACAGCATGTTGCACATATCTTCTGAGGGAGGAGTTTTCGTTGGAGCCTTGCAGGCTCAAGGGCACCAGATTCCGATTAGAAATTGTTTTGGGGCCAGACAAAGATAAGTTCCTCTCTGTCTTACAGTTTGTTGGTCCTCAACCTCTCAAAATCCCAATAATGGACATTAATCTATCCCAGTCCGTGCTGATTCGTCCACTCTCTCCTTGATGGCATCCATCTTTTGTGCTAATGAATGAATCTCAGCCAAAGTTCCAAGCTTACGATTCATCTTGACAATTATGTGTCTGTAAATTCACAGCGTGGTGCAAACCATCTCTGAACTCCGGGATCAGGCCAGTATTCCTCGACAGCTTGTTAATTTTCCAGTAAGCCAGGTAGCCTCCAAGGCCAATGAGCAGGAAACCTGACACCTACACCACGAATATCCACACATCTTCAGAGTCCTCCACAGACAACTGAGATAAACAAACCAAGTTCCACTGTTTCCAGGAGTCCATGATGTGTCCAACTGGGCCTGTCCCGGCGGGGCATCCGGGAGCCCCTTCTCCCGTTCTCATTGTTGAAAAATTTTTATCAATCGCGTTGAGACCAACTGACGAGATCCTTTTTAGTGAATTTCAGTTTCCAGAAAAATGCAGAAGCAGCCATGCACCCAGCACACAGAGAGAGACAAAGGGCCTTGAGGATAAGATATGGAGGAGAGGAGGAAAAAAGCATCTGCACCCTCCAAGAGCCGGAAGAAAACCACCGGGTGGGCAGCTTTGTGGGGGGGGGGGGGGGGGTAGGTCGGGTTTTCACAGCATCTGTCTGCATTCCTTCATGGGGGTTTTAGTTGCTTGCAGCTCAAGGCTACCAGGCCGTCAGATTCAGATAACAAGAATTTGTTTGGGTCAGGCTGAGATAGTTTTCCTCTCTGCCTTCAGTCTTTAAACTGATCATTTTCAATCCTTCAGCGAAGCATATTCTGGGTTTTAAACGGCTCCATACCGTCTGGTGACTCTTTCCGAGATGACATCCATTTTGCGCACTAATACCGGTATCGCAGCTAGAACATTGTCCAGCTTACGATTCAGTAACTCGAGGAATTCGAGTAACATCCCAGTCTGAGAAGTCTCCACACGGCTGGTGCTTTCCGCGGGTGCGGGTCGCCCTCCAATCGCTCCCGTCCTCCCAAATTTCCAGAAAACCAGATATCCTCCCTCTCCAATCAGGAGAAATCCAGCGATCATCAGGCCTAATATCCACACGTCTTCGATGTCCTCAATGGACAGCTGGGAGAGGCATATGATCTTCCACTCCTTCCAGGAATCAAAAATATACCCCACCGGGTGTGACCCTTGTGGACATGTGGGAGCCCCCTGCTCCGTTCTCATTGTTGAAAAAATCTTATCGATCGCATTGAATGACCAGTTTATCAAATCCATGGTTAGTAAAAAATAGTTTTTCAGAAGAAATGCAGAGAAGCGCTCTGTGGGCAGACAGGACAAAGAGCCTTGGGAAAAAAGATAAGGGAGCGAAAGAGGGAAGCGTCTGTACTCCTCGAGTGCCAGAAGATCAAAAAGGGAAAAAAAATGAATATATGATATGAACTCCTCTGCAATTTATAAGCTAGATAATCATTAAAAAAACGTTTGTTTATTGCTACTTATAATAATTATAATATTATGAAATGCTTCATTAATCTGTGCTCAATGACTGAAGTGTGAAATAAATGTTATGGTTATGACTACAGTGATTGAACAATGTTTCAGTATGTTTATATGGCAAGGTCATCACCACTTGCACTCACAAAAGGACAAAACAAGGTTAGGTTAAACTCTGACACATAAATAGTCTTTTACCCCAGTCAGAGCTTCCGTATCAAAGAAGGTGTGTTTCTGAGTTGTCTTGGTAATATTTCTCAAACTTGTCAACCTTTGGTGGGTTATACAAATCATAACATGAGAACATCAAAACTGGATCACTCCCGGGTGATCTCTCAGTTCTAGAGAAAGCTTCAGACCGGCCACCTGAAGCAAAACCCTCTTTAATCATCAAAGCTTTTGACACGTCATCAAAAAATTTTGCACCTGCAAAGCTGATACCGCCACAGTTCCTGCAGAACGAGCTGATATTGTTTAGACTCCTTAAGAGTCCCAGATGTGCGGTACCATCGGTATTGTGAACTGGAGACAACTCTAAGACCGGTTTAGTGGGGCCGCAGTTTCTTCCATGGACCTCGGTGCCTGGAAGTCCGAGGACGTCGACACTCCGGCTCTATCACGAGGGTCTTCCAGTGGGTACGTAGACATGACGTATTGTGTCTGATGTATTTTGATAACAACCACCTTCATAGCTTAGCGCAAACCAAATTCTTTTACATCCAGATCTCAGCTCTCCTAGATAAGGAAGTTCTGACTAACATCGCGTTAACGCATAGGTTTCATACATCATATCTAGTTCCATCCATCACAGTACATGATAGTTAACTTGTCATGTTTTAATTGTTGGTAAAATAAAATCCTACTTTTATAAACCTGACTCTTTTCTGAATCAAGACGAAGTGTGTACAATCCCCTAATAAATAAAGAATCCTAGAGTCTTCTGATTAAACACCGTGAAGACCAAGCAGAGTTTGTATTCTATATTTAGATGGAGTATCACAACTTATTGATTATAAGTAGAGGTAATATATATTGAGCTCTTAAAGCACTCAATTTACCAAACCCTACATCTAACATTCTCCTTTCCCTAATGTAGAAGGCACTGCTACTAGTTCATCAGGTCTTTTATTTTCTTGTGTGTGTGTGTGTGTGTGTGTGTGTGTGTGTGTGTGTGTGTGTGTCTGCTGTTTTCTCTTTTTTTTTTTTTTTTTTACCTTGTCCTGTCTGGCTGTGAAGCAAGAAGAATTGATGTCTGAATGCTGGTGACAAGCCTTACAGATTTATTCTCAGGTGGAGCATCAAAGCGTTTGCTTTTAATGTCACGCCTGATACTTAAAACTTTATTGTTATTGTTGTTGAATGCTTTGTAATTCCGACCAGACACGGAGACAGAGGTGAAAGAGAAAGGAAGAGAAAAGGTGGAGAGAGAGGAGGGGGTGGGGGGGTTCCACAAAAATAAACTATGAACAAGAGTCTGCTTCTAAACCTGCAGAAAAAGACAAAAAAAAAAACAAAAGGACACAAAAAAGGGACACAACAACAATACAACAAGATCTACCTATCACTGCATCAACTTGATGAAAAAACAACAAAAAAAACTATATATATATATATATATATATACATATATATATACATATACATATACACACACACATATATATATATATATATATATATATATACATACATACATACACATAATCAACATTGCTTAACTGAAGAATCACGATAATAAATCACAATGCATTAAGTGCCCTCCATAGTCTTAAGACATGTGTTGAACGTGCCCAAGCCCATACTTTTGAGAGCACCATGTGAGCACCTGTGTGTGTACACACGCTTGTTTATTTAAGGTTTCTCTATAGGAGCGTCCAACAGAGAGTGTGAGGGACCACAGATCCGCCTCCCAAAGATGTGCAGGAGATGGGGGGAGCTCCAAGTCCCAGAGATCCAGGCGTTGCCCCAGAATGCAGGAACCCCAAGGAGACTGCAACCAGAAAGGCCCCCGCCCCCCTCGAGAGGCACAGAGGATCGCCCCGGGGGGGCACAACCAGCAGCCGGCAGAGTCCCTGGAGATATCAGCGGCAAGCCCACAGGCCCGCCCGCAGCCTCCCACCCCCTAGCCGGCCGAGCCCGGGACCCAGCGACCCGGGACCCAGGGGGGACCACCCCCGCCGGGGACCCAGCAGAGCCCAGGGACCCAGACCCCACCAGGCAGCCACCGGGATCTATCAGGCAGATGCCAAAATCTTAAACCCCCAGACCCGGTTGCCACGAACACTCAGACAGACCATGGCACAAGCCCCCACACCAGGTGTGGCAGGGGGAGGGGGGACAAAGATCTATATAATCAAGAGAAGTTCCAGGAGAGGGGAGGACCCAAAGGCCCCACCTGACATATACAGTCATACACAAACACAGTCACACACTCCCTCCCTCATACTCACACATGCACATACAACCCAAGACTTACAAAAATGCACTCCGGACACTCACTCATGCTCCCCATACACACCCTATTCACTCTGGTCCCGGTACTGCTGCACATGGGGTACAACCATCACCGGTAACCAGAGTTTGACCCTTTCTGCTGGGGTGCTGATGAGCAGGCTCCCCCGCCCAACGCTGAGCACAGCAACCCACCACCCCAGACCCCAACCAGACGGCCAGATCTCCCTCCTAGCCTCCAGCCCCAGGAAGCCTAGCAACAACAGAGGTGGCTAAGACCCCTAGTCTCCCTCCACCTGCTCCAATATAGTGTTGTGTGATCATGAGGTGTATTCCATGGCTGTGGTGAGTGGGCAGTGCGGGCATCATCCGGCATATGCCAGCTGATGCCACCGCACCACCCCACTTACACCCTCAGCCATCAGTGTCTAAGCGCGGTTTAAAATTGGAAGTGGGCACCGGCACTCGGAGGAGGCTGAAATATCCCCCTGCCAAATGCCGTTGAATGTGCTCACTCCCAAGGCCCTAAGTGTGTGTTTGTGTGGAATGTCGTCAGTGGAAGTGTATAAGGTGCAAATAAAATTGGGGGGCAGGTTGCCACAGGAATGAGGAAATGGGGTCCATGCCCGCACTCCCTGACTTGCCCACCCCCCAAGGTCCTATGTGTATGTTTGTGTGATGATGTGAGGGAGCAGGAGGAGAGAAATTTGTGGGGATGGGGAGGAATGGCTGCTGTTTTCTCAAACCTCTAGTGAGTCGTGGTTAGTGGCTGCACATACTGGAGGTTTTCCTCTCCAAAGTCGCTAAATTTTATTTATTTATTCATTTCGTTCATTTTAAAAGAAAATGATTTTACACAAAATAATACAACTTGCAATGCTTAAATGACATATATATGTCAGCCCCACTCACACAAGTAAATAAATCATAACAATAAAATAAACTGTGTTAACTCACAAAATATAGAATAATATAGAGTCAGCTGCCTAGCAGCATGCCAAAGTTTAACAAGTAAATACTTAATTTTGCAGTTTCATTGTAGCACTATATAACATCATCAGATTGCATTTCAAGAAATCAGGAGAAATAAAAGGGGGGGGAAAACCCCATCCCAGATTAATCTTTAGACTTTCTTATCATACTACCGTAAGTCCTCTAATATTAGCCTGTATTTAATTAACTGCTGGGTATCATATTTTGGCCGGTGTCGGAGTCGGCGGAGGTGAATAATGGCCTTTTTTTTATTGTGGCCGGGTGGACTGTGGAACAAGCAAGTACGGGGGGCGGTTGTGTCATCCGTCTCACTTTTGATTTGCCAGTGAAAGACCGCGAGGGTAACTTTAACCATGCGAAGACGAAGAGGAGGCAAAAATTTGATATCAAGTTCAAAGAGAACGTGCTGATTATGCTGCAGAACACTCTGGGGAGCAGTAGGGGTTGTGTGAACTAGTCACTAGTCGACTTCACCGCTCTATAGTGAATTTTTATGCCTGTCATCGACTAGTCGCTGTCACATGATAATGACCGGCAAGATGCAGTCCACGGAAAAGACAGCAGCCTGTTGTCAGCAGGTGACAAGCTCCTGCGCGTCGGGAGGCAACGCGCTGTGCCAGAGCGTCGGTACTGACACCTGCCGTAAAACGGACATTTAACCAAATTGTGACATTTATCCTCTTGCAATTTAACATTCCCCTCACCCCATCCTAAACTTAACCAGCTTGCGCATGCAAAGTTCTGATTGTTGACGCGCTCCAGACATCTGCGTCCTGAGCACGGCCACAGTAACATTATCAAATCAGGTGTCGCCACCTCAAAAACTAATTTCACACGTGATCGTTCATGTCGGCTCATTTCCTTTTATGTTTTCTGTCTTTTATTCTTTTATTTGTGCCTGATGCGTTTCGCTGCTGTGGATCAGGGCGCATCACCTGTTTTGTGCTCTGTGACATACCTAACTGATGTGGCCGGCAAGCAGCGTGCACTCCGCTGTTTTTGCGGTCGGTAGATCTTTTAGAACTGCAGTTCAAAGGTAACTCATAAGGTGAATATATGTGAAGCCAGGTAGCAGTTTTTCTTTAGGATTGAGAGGAGATGCAGGAAGATAATAAACAGGCAGGACAGAAAAATAGTCAAATAAAAACAAGTTAGTTTTTGTACCTGCTGGTTGCAACAGACACCATTGAAGGTAATCAGAAGTGAGGAATAGAAAATGAAATAGTTATTTTAATGTTTAGAGCAGCAGGAACTCCGAGAGGCTGCAGGCGCATCAGTGAGTTTGCGTCCGCTGCGCAGGGGGGGGGCTGAAGCAGAAACTACCGTTGTTAAAAGAAATGTGTTTAACTTTGAAAATGTGGGCGCAATTTTAATTGTCAAAAACTCCAGCGAACCATTAGTTAAGTTTGCTCAAATAGAAATAGAGGCCTGCCTCTAATTCTGGCCCTCCTTCCAATAAAGGCCTGGAGCTTGATGAGCTTGAATCAAATACAGGCCCGGGCCTGTATTTGAGGATTTACGGTACGTTAAAAAGTCTTTTTAACCAATATAATTGATTTTACTTATCCATGCATTGTCTGAGCCCGCTTCGTCCATATAGAGTCGCAGGGGGGCTGGTGCCTATCTCCAACGGTCAATGGGCAATCAGGCGGGGTACACCCTGGACAGAGAGCCAGTCCATCGCAGGGCAACACAAAGACACACAGGACAAACAATCATGCACACACACACTCACACCTAAGGACAATGTAGACAGACCAATTAACCTAACAGTCATGTTTTTGGACTGTGGGAGGAAGCCGGAGTACCCGGAGAGACCCCACGCATGCACAGGGAGAACATGCAAACTCCATGTAGTAAGATCCCAGGCTGGGAAGCGAACCCAGGACCTTCTTGCTGCAAGGCAACAGCTCTAACCACTGCACCACTGCGCAGCCCTGATTTCACTTATTTTATTTCAAATTCAAAGGCTGTGAGATATTTGGAAGAGGAGCACTCACCTCGGCTCGGGAACATGACACCCTGAGCCTGAGATCAGTGGACTCCTTTAAAAAACAGCTGAAGACTCACTTGTTCAAGCTGGCTTTTGTATGATCTTCTTCACCACTCTCTCTTTATTCTACCCTCCCCACCTATTCCACCTTCCTCAGGATCCACTGATTTCCCTCTTTCCTAGTCACTCTCTCTCTTTCTTAACATTTTGCACCTCGTGATTTTTATCTTGAGAGGCGCTATAGAAATGATATTTTCTTCTTCTTATTCTTATTTTGAAAGTTGGTGGGTGCTTTACAGTGCCTCCCACAGACACATAGAGTTGATGCTCCTTGTCATCAAAAAGGGTCAGCTGAGGTAGTTAAAACATTGGATTATATATCCTGGTCATCTTACCCTTTGGACAAGGAATACTTCAGAATACTCACGTAGCTGGAGAGTCTTGCTGGACAAAGGGATGTCTGGGTTTTCCACCTCGTCCTATCACATCTGACTTTGGATAAGCAAAAGATGGATCACTAATTTGATGGTTCTTGATGCACTTTCTGATAATAATTTTGCAAATAATTTATCTCCTTCGATGAAAGCAATACAGCATAATTTTCAAATACCAAAACTGTAATTTTTAGGAATTTCCCAGCAAGAAATGTGTGTCATGCATGTCAGTTCCACAAATTTGCCCACAGCACAGAATGCAAAGTGGAGCATTTCCCAGCAAAACTGAATTCCAATTCATCCCTTCCCCATACCTCTGTGCACACATATTCATATTCAGGGTTACAAGCTGCTCGTGTAGCCCATAGGCAACGTATCAGTGTCTTGTTGATGCATCTCTATGTATTACATGTTTGGTATTATTGTCAATCTTACAAATAAGGTAGGCTGGAGTTTGTTGCAAGCAAGAAATCCAATTTCAGAGTGGATCACCATCTTCCATGTCAGAACAAAACAACTTATTCAGTGTGTTTTAAATGTGACACCCAGCTCCTGACATCTGGAGCCCCATGGCGGGGTGAGAATGTATTGGTGCATCTATTGTTACTTCTCATTTCACCCATTCTTACTGGTGGCACACAGTTCCATATTTTATTTACAATTGCTCTCCCAGTGTGGGAAAAATAAAGAATGTAGTGATGTTGCAACCATGACATCAAAAATGGTCACCCACATGCAATAAACGCTACATATATTATTCAAAAGCATCATATATCCCCAAGTAGTGGCGGTTTAGTGCTCCAGCCACTGGAGTTCATGCACACGGAGAGATGGAGACACACACACTTGCTGTGGAAAATGCCTAAGGGGACAATGAGATCTAACCAAGCATGTAATCTGAAGGTTTCTACACAGGAATATTCACTTTTCTATCAATTTGTTGCCCCATCCTGATGTCATCCCTATTCGTCTGTCGGTCATTTCTCTCTTGTCCTTGTTTCGGTTCTCCACTCTCTTATGAGAGGAAATATCAACAGATTGAAATTGAGTTATTCGCTCTGTGTGTGTGTGTGTGTGTGTGTGTGTGTGTGTGTGTGTGTGTTTTAATACTCGCTCCCCTTGAACTTCCCTGAAAGCGTACCCTTAAAGGTCCATTAAAGTGTGATCCATGTGTCCACCAGGGAAAAATCCGCTTGTCCCATCATGGTATTGCTACTGTATGAAAAATGCATGATGGGATATGATAGGGAGCAGAGTCTGTGTCTAAACAGTGGTGATTTTATCATTTCAGTTAAAATGGATTCAAGAACTCCTACTTTGGACCTATTTTATTTTTATTTTTACATTGTTTTCTCACCTTTTGTACCAAAGTTACCTTCACTTTTGCTTCTTCATGCCTGAGCCTATTTTAAAAATGAGTGTGATGGCTCTGCCCGCCAGTTCGCCAATGTCCATTTAGAAAAAAAATCATCAACGTTTAATTAAGTGATTATCTTTTTAGGACACAACAAAGATAAGAAAATGAAAGAGGCTTAAAAGCCGGCTCTGGTTCATGGATAATCCTCTTGTCAAAAGTGGCCACTCTTGCTGTGGTCTTACCTTCCACCCACGTGGCTAAACTAAAACCCCACAAATATAGGACCATTTGAAATGTGATAGAACTGGTACGATTTTCATTGAATTTTCTTTGTCCTGGCTGGACCTCTGCTTCTGTACAACCTTCCTCCTGCCCCCTCACCCTGAGGACTGCAGGAGACAAGGGTCCTGAGACATTTTCAAAATCTCAGGAAGAACAAGGAAAATTCTACCAGTCTTTCTTCGCACAAACACACAACATAGAGTCATCACTTTCTTCCCTGAATACAGTGCCGTTGCTCCGCACACGCACACCACGCATAGCGCGTAGGGCACCACTCCGGGGGAGGGGCACCAAACGCAAGCTTATGAAAAAATAATATATACATGATAAAGACAGATTTAAATTAGAAAATGTGCAAAGCAAGTAAACAGCATGTTTACAGAGAGAAAACAATACAAAAAGGAAAGGGGATGGACAGTGTCGCATCACAGACAAAAGAAAAAACAGCAGGATGATGCTGTTGCATCGATTGCAGGTAAGACAAGTATTTTAATGGAAATTCTTAACTTTTCATCTATTTCTTAATCTAAACACATGTGGTGAAGTTCAGAGGGTTGTTTGACCTAGCTTAAATTCGGACTTGTTACTGCTGTTAATTCATCTGTTTTTGGTCAAATTTTGCCGAGTTTGGTAAGCATGCTGCTTTTCAGGACTTTTATTTGGTGTTTTTCGCACTCTGCTTCCACACATTTAACATTTTGACTCGATCTGCTTGGTTTGGGCAGATTTCGTTCTCTGCTTCTATAATGCACCACTCTGTTCCACAGCCTCCCGTCCACCTACTGGGCATTCATAGCTGAGTGGGCGAGGCTAAGAGGGAGAGAAACTCAGAGAAGCTTTAGAGCTTTTTTTTTACTGCTGGAGAAAAAAAAACGTAGCAAGTCATCAACTTCCTGAATGCAGTTATTCTCTTCTGAATCAGCACTTCTTTAAAGAAGAAATAGTTAAATGCAACAAAGGGAAATATCCTTTTGTTCCAACACATTCTCACTCCCAGCATGTCAAAAACAAACGCTGGTCAGCCACCCTCCACATCAGACGCCAGACGCCAATAGTGCCCTTTTTCGTTACTTATGTGCGAAAAGGGTTTTTTCCTTTTTGTAACTGCAGATCCCAATGCAGCGTAAAACTGACGTGATTAGATATCCGCTGATGCGGCACCGAACCAGCTCATTCAACCGCACCTAAACCTTAACATTTTACTATTTATAACCTTCCCCTCACCCTCATCCTAACCATAACCCTCATTTAACCGATGCGGCACTGAACCAGCTCGTTTAACCGCATCTAAACCTTAACATTTCACTATTTATAACCTTCCCCTCCCCTTTATTCAGCCAGTTCATGCGACTTGTATCAAAAAATAAGTCTGAACAGCATGGACGTAATTTTCACTTTAGAAGTGGAGGGGACACGGAGGGGGGGTGTATTATGTTCACCCGATCACACCTGATCACAATTAAGCAGCTCGCATCCCTCAGAACCCAGCCACACCTGAGTGAGTTAAACGAAGCACAAACGTAGCCACAACTTGCACAAAAACGATCCCAACAGAGCCAAGGCACTCGAAAATGTACACAATAACAAGCAAACTGGGAGATCCCACAGAACAAATGTGCCAGTCACACAAAACATTCTAACCACAAAGATCAGAGCACACACACAGCCACACCTATCCACATACCTGATCACCACTCTACAAGGAACGAGTCCGCCTACCGGTCCACGAGATGAGCTGTGGACAGAAAGAGACAGGACATGGGCTACACCAGTGTGATGTTCTTTTATTCCAACAATAAATATAAAGATAAACAAAACAAATTTAGGTGTGTTGGTCTGTGCTGCTGCACAGACTCAGGCGGGGATCTCATCTGCTGCCGATGTTGGCCTCTTGTGCCAATTAACTTGATGGTCAGCAGGTGGAATCCATTAACCAATGAGCTGAGGGGTGGAGGCAAGGACAACAACATGGAAAATTAGACCTGGTCTGTAACACTGGTTGTGCTGTAAAGCTCCTCGGGGGGTTCCAGGACTCTAGAAGGTCATAACACAGGCCATATAATATGTCCTGTATTATCAGGACATATGTTTATGTTTATTCATTTGGCAGACGCTTTTATCCAAATCGACGCACAAATTTTAACCTATAGGGCATGTTGTGATCTGTGGGAGAAACCCGAGTACCCGGAGGAAACCCACGCATGCATGGGGAGAACACGCAACTCCACGCAGAAAGGTTGCTGCCGAGTTTCGAACCTGCAACCTTCGTGCTGCGAGGCAACAGTGCTAACCACTACGCCACCATGCAGCCCATAATATCTTGCCGGCTCAGTTTTACTTCCTGAAACAGGAGCGCCAGAGCTTTTGTTCCCTGCAGAACTACATGCAAGGCCTTGATTTATACTAGAGACCTCTGCAAATGTGTTGAAAAAACAAGTGAACTTGGTCTAATTTTAGCCACTGAAATGGGTCTAACCTTTTCACAGACAACCCTGATTTGTTTTTATTCCGTTGTTCAAACGGCACTTTCTGTTCCAGTGTGTTTAGAGGTCTGAGCAAAGCGTTGGTATATTGTGCTCCTTTGTTTGCAGCCTTTATGAGAGGCTGGGCCATCACTTTTAGTTGCAGCTCCTCTGCTGTGCTGCATTAAAAGCCCACTGCTGGGCAGGGTTGGGGTTAGGGAAGTTCTTCTCCAGCGGAACCCCCATTAGGACAACTATTATTCGTGTGTTGTTGGTGATAAATCAGCAGTAATAAATAATTTACCAGGATGTAGGAGGAGTGCTGTAAGAGATTTAAAGGTACTACACAGACAATGGAAAGCTTTCACTTCCCCCTCCTTATCCTCATATCTCATTCCTTCATTGATCACTTCCAATACACCCCCTGTGTCTCTATCACGTGCCTTTCTCTCTATGATTTTTTCCCAATTTTACAGAAGCAGCATATTGTATATTACAGAAATTATTTAGTGGATTCACATGTTAGCCGTCAGGAGGAATGCTATGGAGCCAGACTCTCATGTATCAAACGAGAGTGTTATCTTAGTTAGGGCCCCAGATGGTTTCAGCTGATGCAGCTTATCTGTTGATGGATTTGTGATAAGTTTTATCAACAGTTTAACAGAGTGGAGGGTGGAATCCATTGCAACCTCTGTGTGAGTGCCCCCCCCCCCCCCCCTCCCTTTCAAAGGGCCACTATCCCTCAACAGCTGACTTTCTTTTCCTCGTTGTTAGTGTCTGCAGCAACCTTGTGCTTGTGTGAGGTCAGGTTTCAGAATCTAAATCAAGTCTGCAGGAGCCAGGCCTTTGCTTTCTGTTTATTCTAACGGAAGCAGAAAGGTCTCGGAGAAATGGTTGTGGGTTAAATGCAAAACACACCCTTGTTTCTTCATCGGAACCATTGTGAAAATCTGTGGTGTAACTGCACTATTAACAATTTGTGACTGCGTTGGGCTGAGTGAATAAGTGACCTCAAGCCTCAAATATGATGTGGGCAACATGCAATAAACAGGTTGTGGGTTGAATTGGGGGGTGGGGGGTGGGGGTGGGGGGGGTGGAAGTAATCAATCACTTCATGTTGAGAGCAAAAGCAGAGATGCACTAATGCCTGTGGAATACCTACCGGTGAACACAGGCTCTTTGTCATCATGTTGGGTTTCTTTGTGGCACTTTGATGGCGCAGAGCACACTTCCTGTAAAAACTTTAAACACTCAGTAGCTCTCCGAGTTTCATCACAATAGTAACAGAGTTGTCAAATCCATCATAAACTATGAAGCTTTTCTTCGCAAACGTCCCCATTTTCAAACTATGATTTAGGCCAGACTCATCTGCATAGATGTAGAATAAACAGACACCAGAGGGTTTGATAGTAAGGATGACATTCCTGAATCTCCAAGCTGCTCAGAGCTGAGGGGTTTGATAACTAAACAACTACATTTGAATAAAATGTAACATATGAACGTGCAGCAGTCAGGTATGAAATATATGAATCATCAACTCCTGGAAAACAATTATAAAATGACACCCTGATGGTGAGAAGAAATAAATCTGAATGCATCATAAAAATAAAATAAAAATGACACTAAAGAGGTAAATCTTTTAGGCTAGAATCAAACTGTAATGTGAACTTGTACCTAAACCCCGGGAAAACTTCTGAGCTTTAGTTAAACAACGTGCATCAACTCAATCTATATCACATTATTTTTCTGTCATTTTTTATTTGGTTCTCCATTTCTCATTGAGCTGCTGAATTTCTAAAAGCATAAACCAGAGAAGACCTGTCCAGCATGAGTAAAATAATTCAATCTTTTGTCTTGCTCATGGTGCAGCATCTGTGTGGGTCCAGGTTACAGTAAAAACATATTTAAATAATAATTATTTTAAAAAGACAGAATCATGACCACAATAATCAGCACTTGCAACCGACTGACAGAAACAGACTGTTGACTGTTTATTATTTTGTGGCAATAATAAAAGCAAATATAGTTGATACTTTATTTTTAATTCATACATCATTTTACTTGGCTGCACATTGGAGCCGTGGTTAGCACTGTTGCCTTGCAGCAAGAAGGTCCTGAGTTCGATTCCCGGCCTGGTGTCTTTCTGCATGGAGTTTGCATGTTCTCCCTGTGCACGAGTGGGTTCTCTCCGGGTACTCCGGCTTCCTCTCACATTCCAAAAACATGACTGTGACTCAACCTGTCCAGGGTGTACCCCGCCTGTTTGCCCGGAGACTGCTGGAGATTGGCACCAGCCTCCTGCAACCCTGTGTGGATAAGTTGGTATAGACGATGGATGGATCATTTTACTTTAAGGGTGTGTGTGTGTGTGTGTGTGTGTGTGTGTGTGTGTGTGTGTGTGTGTGTGTGTGTGTGCACTAAGTATCTCTGGGTAATCAGCTGTGAAACAACATTGTTAAATGACTCCTAAACAATTATTAGGCCAACTGGGTCTTCCCACCAGGTGCGTAAGCAACATGTAACATCTGGAAAGCATAGTACGCAGCAGTTAGCCATCGTAACACTTGATGGGTGTGTTTCTACTGGCATTGCAGTCAGGATGCATCCCAGAAGCATGGGGATGCTTTACTCCGCTAAAGTTCTGCTTTGAGTCTATTTCAACCTGCTACACTTATAGAGCTCCAAGCGCTGAGCAAGTTTTGAGCTCAGCAGTTTAGAAAGGCTCCGATAGTAAGTCAAAACATGAAAGCAGCGTAAAACATCCAGAAACTTTCAAATTAAAGTCACATGCAGACTTCTAGTTGCTTAACTAGTAAAAAAAAAGTGCGTCATTACCCGTGAAACCTCCGTGGCAGAGATACACAGAACAGAAAATACACCATGTACATTTTTACGTAATGCTGTCTTACCCCTTGCTTGTTTTCGCATAAACTGCCGAAATCACACGTGATCTGGAAATTCTCTAGTGATTTTGTGACCTTGCGGGATCAGCTGCGTGGAACACTTTTGCTGTTTAACATCTGAAACTTTCCAGGTGGGAAAGGAGCTTGCAGGTAGACATCTAGTGTTAAGGTCGGGAGAGTCACTGTCACAAAAATTGTAATTTTAGGAAAAATAAAATATTAATTTTTGAGGAATTTGTTTTGTTTTTATGTTTGTTTGTCCTAATAATGTCTAAACAACTACTAACACTGTTACTCGTCCTCCCATCCAGATATTTGGTTTCAGAACCTCAGCAGACATGTCTGATGGGTTTTTATTCTGTGATCTTAAATCCAGTCCTACACGTAGAGGCACAAATACAACACTCTCCCTCAGCAGAGATGGTCTGTACCGAGAGTCACTGAGCCTGGAGGGTCATTCATCTAGAGTCCCAAGAGCAGGCAGGCTGATCAATAGGACACAGAAACAGATATGAGAACATGTGGTTACATTTAAGGGAATCAAGGTCACGGAGGTGCTTAAAACTTTCTAGAACATTGCTGCATTATGAAGAACTTAAAAAGTCAATCCTAAAAAATAAACATATCTCAGTAACGTTATATATTACTCTCATCCTGCTAAAAATAGCATTTAAACAAAATTACCTCTGAACTCTACCAGTCTGTAGGCAGATTATGTACACACAGTGGAAATTCAAGAGCAGTAATAAGAACTTTCCCAGGAGCGTTTGACCTGGAAAACCCACTCCAGCACCAGTGTGTCTCATAGCACTCAAGGTCAAAATGAAACCATGAGCAACTCCTGAGGAACTCTCCATTTCTTGCATCAAGAGAATACTGCAAGAAACTGCAATATGTGGATGGATATGCAGCATTTTCTACACTTTAACAGAAAAAGTCAGATCATCCAGTTGGGAATGGTATTTTAAGAGGAAAAGTTGGACACACAGCCATTCCCATGAGCGCAAATGAAAAGGGGGATTTCAACAAACTGTTTTACTGCAAAGTCTGAGTTAAAAAAAGTGGCTGATATCTGCTTCTCGATGAGGGACTTGGATGTAGCGCTGCTGCTGCTGCTCCTCCAGACAGAGATGAGGGATTATATCTAGACAGGGAACTCCTCGGGTTCTGTGGGAAATGGCTGAGGAGAGGACCATCCTTACTAAGGCTGCTGCCCTGGTGACCAGAATAAGTGGATGAGATGAGGTTAGTGGCTAATTTCCATGAGTTTGGTCAACTCTGGGAATTTTATTTTGAGTTACGTTTGTACACGGGGAGAATTAAAATCCATCATCAAAAAAGCCAAACACAGATTTACTACTGCAGATTCTGGGAAAAACAAAAACTAAACAACCCACTGGAGAAGGAAGTCCTACTTCAAGATGCTTGAGTCTGTTTGTAAAGTGTAATGATGCTAAGACTAATCTGTAAGTGGCTGCTTGTCCACACATCTGATTAGAGATTTGTGACAGTTATTAGAAGTTTCATTCTTTGTTTAAATCCAGAAATGACAGAAAATACTTTTCATCTTCAGCTGGCATGTCAGGATTTTATTAAGATGAAAATAGTGCAACTAATAATAGAGTTGTTAATAATAAAGATCAAAGCAGAATGGTGTTCGTCAAACGTGCAACAGAGTGAGCTAAAATCTAAAACCTAGTTTATTTACGTCCATTAGAAGAAGAAGACAATCTTTTAAGTGCCTCTCAAGATAAAAATCACGAGGTGCTTCACAAAAAAAAAAAGATTTAAATTATCTTTTAAATGATTAAAATATGTTGAAAAGGAGAAAAGAAATAAAAGTAAGGAAAGGGAGAGAGAAAATAAACAGGAAAGAGGGAAATCAGTGGATTCTGGGAAAGGGGGAATAAGAGCAGAATAAGGAGAGGGTGGTGATGAGGGTCATGCCAAAGCCTGAACAGGTGAGTTTTCAGCTGTTTTTTAAAGGAGACCACTGAGTCCACTGATCTCAGGCTCAGGGGGAGTGAGTTCCAGAGTCTGGGGGCCACAGCAGCAAATGATCTGTCACCTTTGGTCTTAAGCCTGGTGCGCTGCACAACCAGTAGTCTTTGGTCACTGGACCTCAGGGACCTGCTGGGGGTGTACGGACTAAGAAGATCACCAATGTAAGATGGTGCTTGTCCATGTAAGGCTCTATAGACCAGAACCAGGATCTTGAAATGAACTCTGAAGTTGACTGGCAGCCAGTGAAGCTGGGGGAGAAGCGGGGTGATGTGGGTGTGTTTGGAGGACTTGGTCAGAAGCCGAGAACAGGCATTCTGAACCACCTGCAGACGGTTTAGGGAGGTTCTGCTCAGACACATGAAAAGAGAGTTACAGTAGTCTAAGCGTGAGGAGATGAAGGTGTGGATAACTGTCTCAAGTTCAGAGCGAGACAGAATGGGACTCAGCTAAGCAATGTTCCTGAGATGGAAGAAGGAAGAGTGAACAAGAGAACTGACATGAGAAACCTGGGTGAGAGCTGGGTCAAAGGTCACACCAAGATTCTGAAAGAGGGTTTGGTGTGAGAAGCAAGCTGACCAAGAGAGTCTCTAACTTTGGGAACCAGCTTGTCTGGGGCACAGATGAGAATCTCAGTCTTATCTTCATTCAGCTGAAGAAAACTCCCAGTCATCCAGGTTCTGATAAGAGTCTAAGCAGGTGTGTAACAGCTGTAGCTTAGACATCTCATGGGGCTCAAAGAAGATGTACAGTTGGATGTCATCTGTGTAAAGATGGTAGGAGATTCCTTTGAAGGAGCTCAGGATGTGTTGAAGAGGAAGCAAATAGAAGAGGAAGAGCAGAGGCCCCAGCACAGAACCTTGTGGGACACCATGGTTGAGAGAGGTGGTGGAGGACCTAAACTTGGAGACAGCCGCAGAGAAGGAACGCTCAGACAGATAAGAGGAGAACCTCTCCAGAGCAAATCCTGATAGGCATTGAGTGCGGAGTCACACACACACGCATTGACGGCAACGTTTTTCTGTCAGATTTCTCCGTTGCCTTGAGAGTGTTGCAAATCAATTCCCGGCCAGGGCAACAGAGGGTGTAACGCATTTCTCAAGATGTTATGCCACCATTACAGTAACGTAACTTATGGTGTATTTACTATAGTGTATTTCAGAGACTTTTCAACGTGGGCAAATTTGTCCCACATTTTCTTTCACATCTTCATACCGTCACTGCCTCTAAATCCATGTTTCCCATAACTCTTTGAGCTGTGATATCTTGAGCCCTTGTTTTCTTGAAAATAGTGTTACTGTTGACAAATTTAAAGGAAGTGGCGTGCTGACCAATCACAGGCTTGTGCTTTCTGTAGCTTTCAGTGTCTTTAGCCGAGCCCTTTCGTCAATGCATAGTGGCGTTACGTCTCTCTGTACCGCCGCAGATGTAGGAGTGTAAACTAGATTTAAGCAACTATAGGAAATCTGCAAAACAAGCTTGTTTAAAACTTTTTCTTTCATGCCCCTTTATCACATTCTAACACAGTAAAGCTATACATTTTGTTGTGTATATTAAAACAATGAAAAAGAAAAAAACAATAATGTGGTTTTTTCGCATTTGTTTAAAGACCTCCACCAATAACACGGAATGGTCCAAAAGCAACAATTAGACCATCTGGCTGTCGGTCTCACCCCAGGTCCTCCACTCATTGCATGATCATGCATTTCCCAACAGAACACCACTGGTGAGAGATTCACCTCTCAATAATATCAGAGAAGGAGAAACAGCTGACTGCTACCACTACCAGAAAAGAAAAACACCATGTGAAGTCACGGACAACAAAAGGCATTTAGACCTAGAAAATGACAACTGGTGTTTTGTGCTCTCTCATTTTCCCATATCAGGCAGGCATGGCCCAGGCAGGAGACTTCCATACGCTGTTTGTGTTTAAAAGCTAGCTTCTTTTGCAGATTTGCTTTTGCAGCTCATCAATTCATCAATTTTTTAAAATGTTCTGATAATCAATAGAATGAACAGACAAGATCATAATCTACAATTTTAGTTACATGTTTCAGTGTAAATTTTGTAGTCAAAGCTGTAATTTCCCTTTAGTTTCAGGTTTAAAATACAACAAACGTGTTGTTTTTACCAGCTGTTATTAGCCTGGCCTGCCAGACTCGTCCTCAGTTTAATTCTGCAGAGAACTAGTCTGGTAACTGACAGGCAGAGAGGCACTTGAGGGGCGGGACTAGACAGCTCAAAAATAACCAATGAGAAAAAAGACAAAAATGCCGACTGTACCGCACGACGCTGTAGTTTTTCTTTTTTTGCTGTAATAAAAAAAGGCGAATTGCAACAGAGCAAACATGTTTTATTTTTTTAGAAGAAAGGCTTTTAGCGCTTCTACTTGTGGTTTTGAAGACATTCGAGTCATTTAGAACAGAGGAAAGAGCCACAGTGAACTCCACCGCTGTGTTCGTTGTTTATGAGAAAGTGAGAGTCGCTGTGTGTGACATCCACAACGCTGTAGTTTTTTAGCTGTTGTCAAAAATGGCGTCTGGCTACAGCACAAACATCTTTCTTTAGAAGAAAGGCTTTTAGCGCTTCCACTTGTTGTGGTTTTAAAGACATTCAAGTCATTTAGAACAAAGAAAAGAACCGCAGCAAACTCCACTTCAGTCGCCATGTTTATGACAAACTCGGCATTATGGTGTGTGACGTACGATACTCAGCGCTGATTGGCTCAGTTACAATTCTCAGGGGGTGGGGTTATTTGAATAGGAGAGTTCCCAGACCCTTTCTCTGTGCAGAATTAAACAGAGGAGGAGTCTGGCAGGCCATGCTAACCTGTTATTGCTCCCTGTTTTCTCTCTTGTGGACAAACTTGCTCATAATGTTTTGACATGTATTTTGATGCCTAATTCAGGCAAATCCATGACTAACAAATCAAACAAATAGTTCTCAGCAGTTAGGTTTAGACTCATTTAAGTGAGAGCTGATCATCAGCAGAAAAATAATTAAAACAAACTTTTACAAGTCTGTTTTTCTACCATACATAACTTTTCATTGCTTTTCCATGTGCAGTCCGTCAGAGGTATTCCCTTCTTCCCTGCCCTCTTCCTCTCCATCATGTTGCATCATATTTTTCCTCTCATGTCTGCACAGTCCACATTGGTCAGACTGGCAGCAAACGAGCGAGTCAACGCTACTGAGTGACCCCCGAGGAAACACGGGAGAGAAGATGAAAAAGTTAAAGTGGACGTCCCATTGTGACAGTTAATATCTATTCCAATATTCATTACATGTTCCTGCCTCTGCGTCGCCATCTCCCCTCTGCCTTGACTGCTCAGCCTGGGTGGGATTTAAATTAAATAGTGTGTGTAGGTATGCATGAGTGAGAGAGACAGCGCGAGGGAGAGAGTCCAATCTCTGCCTTGTAAGGCCCTTATTAAAATTTCTGCTTCATTACGCCGGAGCATTTCTGACCCAAGCACGGATACTGTTGAGACAAGAGGCTGCAGAAACGGGTCTCTGTGAATATCCATGGAGGCTAATGTATCGGCCATCTTTGCTTATTGTTGATTCTGATTTCAGAGCAAAGATAAATCACCTGATGCTCATCAAAGCAGGATTTCTGTTTAACCTGACAAATGCTGAGATGCACATGTTGTAGATGGCAATACTTGCATTGCAGTCTGTACTACATATTTCTGTGGAGTGACAATTAATAGTGAGGAATTTGCAGAGCAAACTGAGTAATCATCTCTTCTTACTTGAGTCAATAAATCCTTCATGGAGCCTTGACTTTCCGTAGTTCAGTGGATTTGTGAATACCTCAGCTGTGCTGGCTTGTGTTTGAACTGCTAAATGTTAGCTGATGTGCTGTTTCCCAGCAAAGTTTGCTTTTTTCTCAGTTTATGAAAACAAGGTGCTTGCAATCAAGGACAACAAGTTATTTAACCTGTCATTCAGACAATTTTCTCTGCAGAATAAAAGGCATGTGGAAAAAAATTATAATAATCATCCAAACCAATAGGTGTCATGTGATCCTGTCACCTGTGATAACCGGCCACACTTAAATTACCAACAAGTTTTTATTCAATCAGGAAAAAAGCTACAAAGTAATTCACCGTAACTGCTTTTCAAGAGCTTTCCATTTATTTCTGTTAAATACGACTTTTAATTGGCCACTTTGAACATGAACTTTAATTTTCTTTACCACTGATTTATTGGCAGAGCTGTTAAAGAAAACATGTTAAAGAGGGACTGAACACCCTTAGAAAACGTAACTCCACCTATAGTCCATATTTTAAAAATACTGTGAAAGTGGGCGTTGCCAGGAGGCAACATGGCCAAGTGTGAGGAATTTACTGGGAGGGAGGAGGTGTGGGAGGGGGAGCGCAAGCGGGCGGGGGTGGGGTTGAGGTTTGGAGGAAAGTGATAGAGAACGCTAGCTTCTGACGAGAAAAACATGGACAGTGATCTTAGCGATGCTAGCAGGTTAGCGACGGAGCAATCATTTGAGGTGGAGGATTTGTCTCTTCCAGCATCCTTGGAGGTAGAGACAGGGTTACGGCCCTGAGCCGTATCAATTTGAGCCCCTGGCTCAGGGAGCTGAGTCAGCGCTTTCCGAAGCGGCGCTGCAGGTGCTGATGACGCAGAGGGAGACAGAATGGGTCTCTCAGTGGTAATGCTAACGTTCATAAAGTAACAAACTCAACAAAAACTTTAATTATCTCCAGTAAAGTAGAAGATCTGAACTGTAAAATATTCACCACGTGACATTAATCTGTTTCAACATGTGCACACAAACCCTGCTGTTCGGAATGCAGTGAACCCTGCTATTGCCTTTATCTGTGAGGAAACATTAGACTCATTCACAAATTTCACGGTAGATGAGGACAAATTTGAGGAAAAAGTTTGAGTATCCTTCAAATTTGGACATCTATGTCACCATACTGTGAGGTTATCAGCCACAAAATGCGTACTCAGAGGATTCAGCCAGTGGATTTGGACAGTCTGTATGACTTTTTTTTCCTGATATTTGCTTCATTCATCACATTTTTGTCAATGATGCAAGACGGGAGCTCCCTTTACAAAGTTGTGAAAAACAAATAGTGTAGAGGGAAAGTATCACCAGGTCAATAGTTATTGGCACCCAAATACACTTCAGTGTAGAACACAGGGTCCATGTCCCAGGTTAAGTTTAAATGAAAATCAACAATGTGATCATAAATAGTTTCCATGTTGCTCAGAATTTAATCATTCCCCCGTCTCCTAAAGAAATTGGCAATATAAAAATATGTTGACGGTGTGTTTTTTTCTCCTGATTATCAACATAGATTTAGCTTTCTCTGCAATATCGCATTTTTTAAACACCACAAACATAAATAAATCCATGCACCTCTGTGGCACAGGAAATCAAAGAGATTGATATCTCAATACTTTGCAAATAAAACAGCAAGTGCATGTGTGCAATTTCTTGAGTTTGATTAAATCTTGTTATTTTATGAGACTCAAAATGTGTTATTCCTCTGAGTAACCATTTGCACATCGAGCACTCTTGGCAGGCACCTAACACACTGAGAATGGGAGCTGGAGGAGAGAAGAAAAAAAACTTTGGAAGAAAAAAGAGACATGGTGAGGATTGTAAAAACAGCAGGGGCACTTGTCTGTGATCTCTCACTGAGAAAACCTGTAAGAGAGATCAGGGGAGGTGGGGGAGGAGAAACGGAGAACTCAGGGGTGGAGGGAGGCGAGGAGTGGAGGAGGGTTTCTCTAAGCTCAGTGATGCATTGATATGGCTGTGTCCAGCTGAGAGCAAAGAGATAGAGACCCTATCTGCTGTACCAGGGGGTCCGCACAGAAACACTTGTAGGAGAAACATGCAGGACAGAGAGATGGCTGGAGTGAAGAGGGGAGAGTGAGATTCTGATTTGAAGATAAAGACCAGCAGAGACAGGAAACAGGATTAAAACAACACCGCTGGTATTATAATTGCCACCATCATTGTAGATCATCTCTTGCAGCAGGTCTGTGTTTTTGGGGCACAATCAGGTCAATGACAGAAGCTGTGGAGGAGTACATTTGTTGTAAAGAGCTACATGCAGGGGGCCTGTGCACAAATCTGTCCTACTGTATAATATCATAATACAATATATTAAATTCCTCCTACAAAACCGTCACATTCACTATCTTCAGAAATGACACGATCAGTTGGCTGGGACCCCTTTATGGTTTTTCCACTTGAATGGGCCAAAAACATATGGAGAAACATCCAGAATGAGGCTCATGGGCAGCGGCTATTGGAGTGGTTAGAGACACAAGGTGATGAAAAAAAATCACGAAGAATACTAAAGATGTTATGATAAGCTATTATTGGAATGCAAACACGGTGATGGAACACTCATCCCTTCCCTTGGGTATCTTCCCCGGCTCTGTGTCCACCCGAACCAGAAACCCACAATGCCAGAGGGAACAAGAGAGTGCTAAACACAGGTCACCACTTTCTAGGTCCAAACAACTTTTGTTGTCCGTAACGTCAAATGGTGCAGTCCAGCAACACTGACAGCCAGATGGTCCAATAGTTGCTTTCCATCTGAAAGGTGTTATAGCATGTTATAGGCATGTTTTTAGACAAATGTGAGACAACCACATTATTATTATTATTATTATTATTATTATTATTATTAATTATAATAATAATAGTATTATCTCCACCATATATTTATAGCTATAGTGTGTTAGAACGTTGTTAAGAGGCATGAGTAAAAAAGTTTTTAAGCTAAGTTGTTTTTCAAATTTTAATTCCACTTTAATGATCCCCACACTTTAAACTTGTGTAATCTAAGAAGCTGCATTTACAGTCATGTGGAGGATATAAAAAATGTAACACATTTTTTGCAACAATGGCTCTAATGTTCTTGTAACAGTTGAGCCGTAATGCACCTTATGTCTCAGTTTGTTCACAATTTACACAATTTCATTAGCAAATTGATAGCCCCTCTGGTCTGAGAAGGACCCCAGATGTTTGTAAAAACTCTCAGTATCGTGGAAGAAAATGTGTCACTGAGTTTTATTCAACATGCAAATCTTGCCTGGCAATTAAGATCTCATGCAACCATTTCAAGAAATTTAGCAAACTCACGTATGCCATTACAGTTTTTAGACGCGGCCCAATGAGATGCTGGCTTAAGCCCATGAAATGACTTTCGCCCTGTAGAGCTAAAGCGCTCTGGCTTTAGTTGTGTTTGTAGGATATTGGATCGCTCTTAGGTGTTTACGGCTGAGATGGTGACAGTTTTGCAGGTTTAGTGCTGGGTGAAGGATCATAGGCCCATGCCATATGCTGTGATTTTGCAGCGACTTTGATGGCTGTGTCTAGGAATGATCCAGATCCAGTCTTGTTGACTTGCATCAGGTTGCTGCTGTATAAACTTGCTGCACAGGGATGTGAGGAGTTAGTTTGTCTGGGTTCCTGCTCATGTGGGCTTAATAGTAAGGCAGAAACTGCAGCCAAGGGTGCGTTACTGAGGAGGGACATGGGGATAAATATGGTGTTTGAACCACCAGAACTTTCTTTGGAAATTGACTAGATGGCTGAGGCGGGCCTCTTTATGGACTGCAGCACCTGCTAGGCAATTGCTGGGTTTGGTTTGTTTGTGGAAGGAGGAATTCGGTGGTCTTAACCAGGCTGAGATTGGGGCAGTGTGGTTTTCGTATGGGCTACAAAATGGACACGGGGGCATAATTGAGAGAGAAAGGAGAGAAAGAATAGGACAGGACAAAAATAAATAATAAAAGATTTACAAGAATCCACTTCTAGACCTGCAGAAAAAGAGAGAAAGAAAACAAAAGGGGGGGGGGGGCACACAAAAATACAGCAGAACCGAAATATCACTGCACCAACCGCATGACGACATGCAACACTAACAATTTTTGCTGAAAAGCACAAGGTGATGACTTTTTAGTGCATTCTTCCGGAACTGCGCTGCTCTGGGTGGCTGCATGTTGGAGTAGATCTGTTGACTATATGTAAGTTTAGCCTTTTCTTGGACATTTTTTCTTCTAGTTTCTCAAGAAAAACTGTATTTTTTTTTTTGTGGACATTTTACTTTTCTGTTTCTGGTTGTGTGAATCTTGGAGGATTTTTACTGCTATTTTTTTTTAAACTTTTTTCACTTTTTGAGCATTTGTTATGATGCGTAACCATGGCACCAAGCCGGTTTACAATCGGGAGCACCTGATTAACATTGGGAAGGCTGAAACAATACCTCAACTGAAGCCACAAATCCCAAATGAGCTAAAACGCAAGAAGTGTGGGTGCAGAGCGGGAGCAAAACGGAGACAGAGAAAGAGGAAATTCAAACCATCTCTTACATCGATCATAATGGACAATGTGAGATCACTGGCCAACAAGATGGATGAACTCCAAGCCCTTTCAAGGACTCAGCCAGAGTATTGGTAGTGTAGTGTTATGTGTTTCACTGAGACGTGGCTGCAGGACCATATCCCCAATTCCAGCGTCTCTCTGCCAGGATTCCCGACTGTACGAGCAGACAGAAATCTGAAGAGGAGCGGGAAAAGAAAAGGAGGTGGAGTGGCAGTGCTTGTCAACAACAGATGGTGCCATCCAGGTCATGTTTCAGTGAAATGTTGTCTCTGCAGCCCAGATGTTGAACTCTTGGCAGTAAGTTGTTGCCCATATTATTTGCCAAGAGATTTCACCAGTGTTGTCTTGGCAACCGTTTATATTCCACCTTCAGCCATTGCTGAAAATGCATGTGATGCCATCAGTTCTGTTGTCGCTAAGCTACAAACCCAGCACCCCAATGTATTTGTGGATATATCTGGGGATTTTAATCATGCCTCGCTCTCTGCTACACTTCCAACATTTCAACAGTTTGCCAGCTGTTCCACCAGAGACATTGGATTTGTGTTATGCAAATGTAAAGAATGCATACATGTCCAAAACAAGACCTCCTCTGGGACAATCAGATCACAGTCTTGTTTGTCTCTACTCAAAATACAAACCACTTGTTCAGAGGCAAGAAGAACTGTGAGAAAATGGTCACAGGACGCTGAAGAAGCCCTGCAGAGTTGATTTGAGACCACAGATTGGATGACTCTCTGCCAAGGATATGAAGAGGACATCAATGCCATGACTGGATGTGTCACTGACTATATAAACTTCTGTGTGGACAGTATAATACCCACCAGAACAGTGACATGCTTCGCTAATAGCAAACCCTGGATCACCAGTGAACTGAAGAATCTGCTAAATAAGAAAAAAAGAGCCTTCAAGGAGGGAGACAGGGAATTATTGAGGAGTATACAGAAGCAACTGAAGATCAAGATCAGAGACAGCAAGGAGGCATACAGGAAGAAGCTGGAGAACAAACTACAGAGGAACAATATCAGAGATGTCTGGTCAGGGATGAAGAAGATCACAGGCTTCAAGCAGAGGAAGGATTGCACAGATGACAGCCTGAACACAGCCAACAAACTGAACAAGTTCTTCAATAGGTTCGGTTCAGGAAAAAAAAAACAGCATCCTCCTCGCCTGTCCCCAGCCAATCAGACACACCATCCTCCTCTGATCCAACATTTTCCTGTCACACTCCAGCTCTTTTGTCCTCTAACACAGTCATGGACACTTCTGGTTCTATAAATCTGTCTTCAACCATGTCAGGCGATACTGCTGCCCCATTTACCTCCCCTTCCCACCTATCTGTCTCTAGAAGTCAGGTGAAGAGGCAGCTGGAGAGACTGAACAGGAACAAGGCTGCAGGTCCAGATGGTGTCAGCCCCAGCGAACTGAAGGCCTGTGCAGAGCAGCTCTGTGGGATTCTGCAGCACCTCTTCAACCTCAGCCTGGCCCAGGAGAAGGTTCCAGTCCTGTGGAAGACATCCTGCCTTGTTCCAGTTCCAAAGAAAACTCGCCCATCAGTCAATGACGACTACAGACCGGTTGCCCTGACATCCCACATCATGAAGGTCCTGGAGAGACTCATGTTGGTCCACCTGAATAAGCAAACTAGGACATATCAGGAACCGCTGCAGTTTGCTTATCACCATGGAGTTGGAGTTGAAGATGCCATCATCCAGCTGCTTCAACCAACCCACTGTCATCTGGACCAAACAGACAGTACTGTGAGGGTCATTTTCTTTGATTTTTCCAGTGCATTTAACACAATCCAGCCTGATGTACTTTGCCAGAAACTCCAGAAGACACAGGTGGGGGCCTCAACTATTGCCTGGATTAAAGACTACCTGACAAACAGACCACAGTTTGTGAGGCTGAAGAACTGCACATCAAACCAGGCAATCAGTAACGTTGGAGCACCACAGGGGACTGTACTCTCACCATTCCTTTTCACCCTGTAAACCTCAGACTTCCAGTACAAATCAGAGACCTGTCATCTACAGAAATACTCAGATGACTCTGCAGTTGTCGGGTGTATCAGAGATGGACAGGAAGCTGAGTACAGAGAGCTGGTGGAGCGCTTTGTGGCATGGTGTGGAAACAATCATCTGACCTTGAACGTGAACAAAACAAAGGAGATGATTCTAGACTTCAGAAGAAACAGGGTGGAGTCAAACGCTGTTTCCATCATGGGAGAAGAAGTGGAGTTGGTTGAGGAATACAAATACCTTGGAGTTCACCTGGAAAACAGACTGGACTGGAGAAAGAACAGCAAAGCCGTTTACAAGAAGGGACACGGCAGACTGCACTTCTTGAGGATGCTTAGGTCCTTCAATGTCTGTAGCAAAATGCTGCAGATCTTCTACAAGTCTGTTGTTCAGAGTGCAATCTCTTCAGCCATCGTCTGTGGGGGTAGCAGCATCAGAAGCAGGGACCTGAAAAGGCTCAACAGCCTAATAAAAAAGCCTGGTTCTGTTCTGGGGACGACTGCGGAACCACTGGAGGAGAGAATGCAAAGAAGGATTCTCCAGAGAATCAAGAAAATTATGGACAACCCTGAGCATTCTCTTCACAAGACTGTCCGACAACGGAAGAGTGTCTTCAGTCAGAGGCTTCTTCAGTTTTGCTGCAACACTGACCGCAACTGGAGATCCTTCCTGCCAACAGCCATTGTAATATACAATAACTCTGATGACTTGATTATTAATATTATTCTGAGCTACTACATCAATCAATTTCCCTCTGGGATTAATAAAGTATTTTTGAATTGAATTGAATTGAATTAGTGCCAACCACAGCCTTAGGTCATGGGGGCCACAGCAGCAAACGATCTGTCACCTTTGGTCTTTAGCGTGGTGTGCTGCACAACCAGTAGGCTTTGGTCACTGGATCTCAGGGACCTGCTGGGGGTGTAGGGACTGAGAAAAACACAAATGTATGATGGTGCTTGTCCATGTAAGGCCCTAAAGACCAAAACCAGGATCTTGAAATGAACCCTGAAGTTGACTGGCAGCCAGTGAAGCTGGAGGAGAAGTGGGTTGATGTGGGTGTGTTTGCAGGACTTGGTCAGAAGCCAAGCACAGGCATTCTGAACCACCTGTAGATGGTTCAAGGAGGTTTTGCTCAGGAGGATCAACATGTAAGAATATCACAGTGAAATAATTACAAGACAGTCTAATCTAATGTCTCCATCATGTTGTAAGGAAGGTTTCATAGAAACAGATTTCCTTCTCAGCTGGCTGGGATGCAGTTTTTCTCCCTTTGAGAAGACCAAAGAGGGACATAGTCTTTGTTTACAATCTATGCCATCTCCATACTTCCTGGTTCAATTATATTTGAGCCCACAGGGTTGCTAATTGCTAAATCTGCACCAGCAAACACTGCTGTGTAGGCTTTTGTTATTCAACACCGGCTGGCAAAGAGAAGCAGAGTTGTGGAAAGAATGTTAGCCAGAAAAAGGAGCAGCCCAGAATTTATTTCTTGTAAAATGAATAGAATAGAATAGAATAGAATAGAATAGAATAGAATAGAATAGAATAAATTCTTCCTACAGTGAGGGTGCTGATCTAGCCTGGCAAGCCAGACTAAATAAATGTATTATTTAGCCTGGCAACGCTCCATTGACGGCTCTTGGTTGTGGGGCGGGTTCTACCGTTGTCTTTCAAATGATCTCCACATTCCACTGGAGAATGAATGTGACATACTCTTGTTTCACTCTGTTGCATCATCCCACCCACCAGGCATATAGAGTGCCCTGATTGGCCCACAAAGCGGATAAAGCTCTGTGATTTGTTCACTAAGCAGATAGAGCACTATGATTGGCCCACCATTATGGACCAATCATAGAGCTTTATGTGTTTGAAACCCCTCTAGAGAGCTGTGATTGGCCAGCCAGAATGCTGTTGGGGCTGCAGAGGTTCCAGTGGAGCGTTGCTAGACCAAACTTTGGAAAGCAAGAATTTGGTCTAGTTCACTAGGCTAGTGCTGATCAGTAACTAGAAACTGTTTAGAGCAGACTCATTTGTTTTGATATTTAGACTGCAGTTCCTAAATTTGACCACAGGATGTCACTCTTACTTCATGCAACTTTAAATTTGAACAAAATAATTAGCATGACCATCTCAGTTTGTAATAAAATCATCATCAAAAGTGTTACATTTACCAAGTTGCAGCACAGTGAGCTGCTGGTTTAAACACAAATCTCTTCTTACTTATGGGCCTTTCCCATCTGTGCCTGGTTGGCCCTGCCCGGATAGCTCCAGTCAGCCCCAGCCTGGCCCGGTTGATTCCACACATCCTTGCTTAGGTATGCAAGGAATGCAGTCAGAGACATTTTCAACTTCTAGGTAATGAGCACGATAATGAATGATAATGAATTGAGCATGCCTTAAGCCCATGTGGGCTGATTCTACCCATCAATCAGAGGCTTGCTCTAATGGAAGGTGTGAATTTGCTGTCAGCAGTGGGTGTGTTGGCCCTGGTCAGGCTGAAGCAGACCACCTCAAAAAGAGGGCTGAAAAACAGTCTCGTTGCACCCTGAAAACAGGCAGGCAACCAAGATATGTAAGCAAGCTATGCTATCCGGCCAGGCCGACCAGTTACAGATGCGAATAGCCCATAGCAGAATTCTGAACTGAATGTGGCTCCAAACATGTTTGAGCTCTGATTTAGCCTTTCTGAACTGCCCTGTCATTAAAACATGGAGATTTCACATCCTGAATGAGCCTTCTGTTAGTCATGTTAAAATTTCATATCAGCGGAGGGAAAAAAGGGAAACAATGCAGGTTTTATAGATTCTGTCACAAAGAGGAGAGCAGAGCGTTTGGGTTTAATACAAGATGAAGGTAAATATTAGAGCTATTAATAAATTATCAAGAAAAGTATTTAATAAAGCAACCTGCTCTCTTTTTAGTGCTTTTGACTTTTTCTAGTTGATAAAATTGACTAACATTACTACTATATTACTATAAAAGTACTACTAATAATTTTTGCTAATATATAATTAAAAATATATACTTAGGTAAACAGATTATACATGATGGTAATCTTGCTTATTTTAGGTGGACTATTAGGTTTAAATTAAATAAATTTACTCAAATCCAAAACTAAATGAATCTAGTGTGCGACGGTGGCACAGGAGTTAAGTGCTCGCCCCGTAATCTGAAGGTTGCAGGTTCGAGCCCCGCTCAGTCTGTCGCTGTCGTTGTGTCCTTGGGCAAGACACTTAAGCCCCCTTGCCTGCTGGTGGTGGTCGGAGGGACTGGTGGCGCCAGTGCTCGGCAGCCTCGCCTCTGTCATTGTGCCCCAGGGCAGCTGTGGCTACATCGTAGCTCATCCCCACCAGTGTGTGAATGTGTGTGTGAATGGGTGAATGACTGATTGTGTTGTAAAGCGCCTTGGGGGGTTTCGGGACTCTAGAAGGCGCTATAACAAATACAGGCCATTTACCATTTAATTATTTATAGTGTTTGTAAAGTGTTGCCTTATATGTTTTTGAGTAGATTGGGGTATTTTTTACAGTGTAACTAAATACAATTATCTAGTGAAATGAATGATCATGGCTTGTTAAAGGACTGCCAATGAATCAACATAACTAGTGCAACTTGTGTACCACCACAGGAAGTGCTTGAATTAACTAATGAAGATCTAACAGCATCACAGTTTTACTTGTTGGTTTGTTTGCTCCACTCTTCCATAGCAGTGATGACTCTAAGCTAGTGTTTTATAGCTTTTTGAATTCCATGTACGCTTTCTGGCTTACCAGCCACTTTAATATGGTGTCAGTATTTAGTTACGACTGCAGACAGAAAACAATTTACAAACGATTCACTGGAATCTGTTCAAGGACGATAAGTCAACAGGTAACGGGGTGGGTGGGGGGTGGGCTAGCATTTTTCTGAATGAGGAATGTTCTCAGAATTAAATATAACTTATTGATTGGCATTATTTCCATGGTGATGATCACATGACTCACAACCTTACAAAGGGTTACACAGAGAATGAATGAATGTGCATATTGCAGAGACCCAAAATCTGATTTGGACGATGAATACATTACTTGTGCATCATATTAACACATCTACTTCATCTAAATATTTCACTGACAAAGCAAGTAGAACAAGTGAAGCAAAAGCACCCATAAAATCAGTAGGTCTGACGAGTTGGCACCCAATTTTAATAGCTGATTTCCAGGTTTAATGGATGAACGTGGCATTGTCATGTTGTGATGGTGGAGATGATGGACCAAGTGTGGTGGAGCTGACCAGGAGGCAGGAATGCAGGCACGGATAAAGTAAAAATGGGTTTAATGACAGGACACGGCAGGAACAACGAGAACAACACGACAAACAACAATCTGAAAAAGACTGGCACAAGGAGGGAGGTATAAATACACAGGGAAATCAGGAACACATGGGCAGGTTAACAAGGGGCAGGTGCAAACAATAAGAGCTAATCAGGGCAGGAGAGGAACACAGTCAGGAAGGCAGGGGCAGATCTTGACAGTCACAGTGCAAACCCAAAAACACCATCTATCTGAGGCCTAGTCCACACGTAGCCGGGGTTTTTTAAAAACGAATATCCGCCCCTCCAAAAACTTGCATCCACACCACCTCGTTTAAAAAAAAAACTGTCCACACGTACCCGGATAAATACGTTGTTATGGATATGCCAGACCTGTAGGCGGCAGTACTTCCCCCGTTCTTAACCTCGTCCTTCATCTGTGGTCTTCCGCAAGGAGCAGTAATTCCGCTTGCAAAAACAAACAAGCAGAAAGCGCTTGGACAATTGATGGATCGGGTAGTGACAGAGCGCAGCTCTGAGGGCTTCCATGATGCCGGCTAGTGTAAACACAGGTCGCACACGTGATGTCAGCATTTTTTTGTCGCGGAAAGTGACGTTGCGGACCTTAAAACTCCGGGTTTGTCCGTCCACACGCAGACACCCAAAACGGAGAAAACGCAGATCTTCACTTTGGCCGGAGTTTTTAAACAGATTCGTTTTCGTGTGAAAAAACTCAGTTTTCGTGTGGATGACAGGCCAAAAACGTAGACAAATATCTACGTTTTGGCAGATCCCCGGCTACGTGTGGACAGGGCCTGAATCAGACAGGAATTCTGTTTTAATGGTTTATCTCAGGGTTCACCGACCTTTGTGAAGCTGAGAGTTACTTCATGGGTGTTGAGACACACAAAGGATTACCAGGTTTATACAACAGTGACCTTTGAACTTGATCAGAGTTAAATTAAACTTCATGTAAACAAGTTTGAATGCTTTTCAAGAAAATTGTAGTTGAAATCAATATTAATGCATCTTTGATTAAAAATGGTAGCAGATTTATTTTAGTGCTATTAATTGGAGAAATGGCTTGTGGGCACCTTATGTGGTACCTGGGAGTGCCGGGTTGGTAACCCCTGTTTATCTGCTTTTCTCTTGATAAAATAAAAATGTTCTTAAAGGTGTGGTTTATGCAATACATTTTCACTATTCTCTAGTGTAAAGCAGTGCCTTTTGAGTCTTTTTTTTTTAAAGCTATGATGCTCCTGTTCTGAGATGCAGAAGTTTGCTGGTTCAGAGGTGGGCTGAAAACAGCAGGATTACTCATCTTTATTAACACTATGCAAACAACTTGCTTCTTATTGGCTAACAGAACGCGTTCAGCCGTGTTGCTAAGTCACTATCACCAAGACACTCTCCTCTCTCTCTCCTCGCTGCAAACATTTTTTTAAAAGCCCTCCTGTGGGCGGGCGCAAGCCAAGATGGGCGAGGCCATGAATGCAAATTCACAGTGTGACATAGATGTGTGAGATTTTCAAATCCTAGAGCGTCACTGTCTATTTTCTATCAGAAGCTAATGCAGGAGATAGGTGTAGGAAACTATTTTAATGTTCAGACTGCATGAGAATCTCAGAGTGACCCCTTATAATCAGAAACAATGGTTGAAAAAAGTTTTTCAGTCAACCACAACTTTAAAGCTTTGTTTTAGATGACAACATGCGTGCTTCACTTACTAGATAGCTGTAATCAACACTTTTAATTTGTTAGATGTTAAGTATAAAATAATCTTCATCAAGATTTACCGTATTAAAAATATGATGGGCATTTTCCCATCTTTCTCATAGCATTTACGGAAAACTTCATGTGTCATTGACTTTTAACATATATAACCCATTTCTTCTGTCTGTACTTAAAGTTGAGACTTTGGAAGCTCAGTAATTTATTTATTAGAAATTATTTTAATACAAATACTTTTTACACATAATAGTTACTTTTTCCAATTCTATTTTTCTTGCCAGTGTGAAACAAAAAGTGGGCCTCTCAAAATACGAAAGGAGGAAAACTTTGTAAAAACTCCACTTGTGGTTGGTGGTTTCAGCGGTCATTGTACACTCAGGTTGGAGACAACCTGACAGACGGTTTTCTGTAAATCATAATTGCAATTTTCTTGATGCTTGGCAGGTATGACCTTCTACTGAAAAAACAAACTTGGAAGAAAATGAATGTCTCTTCTGCCGCCAGAGAGACAGTTTACTGTGTTATTTATGTTGTTGGAAGAAGCTCCTTCCTATCCATAGAAGTCTGGGAGCATACTTTTGGTCCGGACTGTGATAGCAGACAGCTACACAGGAAAGCGGAGCCAGATGAGCCCTCTCTCATTGTTTGTTCTGCATCTGCTCTTTAGGGTTGGAGGTAAATACTTTCCATTGATGTGTTCTGTTTGGACTCAGACTGAGCTGATGGCATCTGCAGACTTTACTGCAGATAAAGCCTTGCGTCATGGTTAAAACCCTCTTTAATTGCATTAGGTATATGTGTTGCTCTTTAGATTACAATTAAAATAACAGGCTTGTCATTGATTTGTTTTCTAATAGCTTAACAGGAATGTAAATCAGAAAAACCCAATTAGTTAGAAACTAGGATTAGTTCTTCTGTCGACTCAATAAAAATATTCACATTTATATTAAAGTGTAAAAACAACAATATGTCCTTTTTTAATTTAGCAGTAGGGTTTGGAGGTGGTGCAGTAGGTAGCACTGTTGCCTAACAACAAGAAGGTTGCAGGTTGAAATCCTGGCAGCAGCTCTAGTTTCCTCGTGCCCTGTCATAGAGACTAAACTGTCCCTTGGCTCTGTCCCAGGCTTGAATGATTGGGTGCCCCTGAGGTGGACTGGTAACTTGTCCAGGTTGTCCCAGGGTGTGACGACTGCCAGAGATATGCACCAGCTCCCTGTGACCTAATGAGGAATAAAAATAACGTAGTAGTTTATTGCAGTATAAGATTGAATCTCTACAGGATGAGCCAATTTGAACTCCAATCTTCCAGAAGGTGATAATGTCCTTCTTAATTTTAAATGTTCTTCATGAGAGCTTCTATTAACTCATTCACTGCCATTGACGACTAAAGTCGTCATTTTACTGTGTGGGCGTTGGAATGAGCCCCCCGCATTGTGAGAACAAACATCCCAGCTCTAAAGCCGATCTTCATCCGCCTACGTCACACGTCACGTGATCAGGAAGCAGAAAATCCATGTATTAGGAGATTGCCTGGGCCGCTGCTATAAAAAAGGTGAGGCGCGAACCGGAAGAGCTTCTGCCGATCACAATTCGTTAATGGATTATGAAAAAATGGATAACGCTCGAAACTCATGGATTCTTCCTGATGTAAGAGGTGAGTCTACTCTTTGTTTTGTTAGTTTTGTCATTGACATCATCATAGAGCACAACGTTCTGTGACTCTTAAAAAACAGTAAAAACGCTGAAAAACGCTGGCAGTGAAGGGCTTGATCTAATCAGGCGTGAGTTAAAAGCTTTAAAATTATTTTCTGAACTCCAAAGTACTAAACATGGTGTTTTTCCCCTCACCTCAGTGTTTTAAGGCTATATGCCAGGGGTGTTCAATTCTGGTCCTGGCGGACTGTTATTCAGCACGTTTTGGTTGTTTCTCTACTCCAACACACTTGATTTAGTGGTTGGATCTCCTGTGCAGCTGCTCATCAGGCTCTGCAAAAGCCTCTTAATCACCTACTAATTGAAATCAGGTGAGTTGAAGCAGGGTTAAAACGTAGGGTTACGTTATGTAAACCCCGGTTCTTTAATAACATAGTGAGGTGTTTCACTATGGGAATCGCCCTGGCGTGACCAACTACGGAAGCTCCAATGACATCACGTCTGTCCCTGAAAGACCGGTTGTGCTGTGCACAGGCTCCGCCCACCCAGTGTATCCACGGCCAACCAACCCCTCCTACTCATTCAGACGATTTCTTACCGTTAATGCAAGAAGGGAATTGTTGATGAAATACCTCACTCTGTTTTCACAGAACCGGGGTTAACATAACGTTACCCTATGTTATTTTTCTAACTTCGTTCGGTGTTTCACTATGGGAGATATGGCCCACTCCTGGATTGCGTGTCCATCCCGAAGCGAGCTGCAGCAAAATTCAGCTTAACCACTAAGCAGATGCTGTTCATCCTGCCTCCAGCACTGAATGTGCCAGTGAAGACTGAGACATATCCAGCCTGTAAAACCACATAAAAGTTAGCGGCGTGGCCCAGCTAGCTGCTGCACAAATATCCTGGACTGACACACCACGAAACAGGGCCCAAGATGTGGCCATGCTCTTTGTAGAGTGAGCCCTCACCCCCAAAGGGGGTTCAGCACCCTTACACCTATATGAAAGGCATATTGCTTCTACAATCCAGTGTGCCAGTCTCTGGCGCAGGCTGAGAGGAGTCTGGAGCTGCACCACACAATTATTTCCTTGGCTAGTGAGTGCAGCTGTAGGAACCGTGTCCCGCCCTGACGGTTGATATAAGCTACCACTGTGGTGTTGTCCGTCTTCACTAAGACATGACGGTCCCTTAAGCAGGACAGGACATGCTTTAAAGCTAGAAACACTGCTAGGAGTTCCAGCACATTTACATGAACCCGTTTGAAACTGAGTGACCAAACACCGTTCACTGCTTTCCCCATCAAGGTGACCCCCCAACCTGTAAGGGACGCGTCCGTTGTCATGATAACTCTGGACACCACCGCCCCTAGCGGAACCCCAGTTGTGAGAACTGTTCGGTCTCTCCAAGGCTGGAGAGCTGACATGCACGCCGGAGTTATTTTCATTCTGCGGTGGAGATGACAGTGGGAGCACAGTCTTAACGACTTCACCCACCGCTGAACATCTCTCATCATAAGAAGCCCCAGTCGCACCACAGAAATCATTGACACCATGAGGCCGAGAAGGTGCAGGCAAAGTCTGTACGACGCACGGTTTCCTAACTGAAAACGTGCAACACACTGTGTGAAGGACACAATCTTCTCTTCAGACAGCAAGATGCGATAAGAGAGAGAGTGTATCTGAAGACCCAGATATTCTATGCACTGTCTGGGGAATAAACTGTTCTTTGTCCAGTTTATTTTGAACCCCAGGTCGGTCAGATGGTTCAACACCACCAGCGCGTTGCTGGTTGCTTGCTCTAGGGAGGGAGCGCAAATCAGATAATTGTCTACAGTGGGGCAAAAAAGTATTTAGTCAGCCACCGAATGTGCAAGTTCTCCCACTTAAAATGATGACAGAGGTCAGTTATTTTCATCATAGGTACACTTCAACTGTGAGAGACAGAATGTGAAAAAAAAATCCATGAATTCACATGGCATGATTTTTAAAGAATTTATTTGTAAATCAGGGTGGAAAATAAGTATTTGGTCAATAACAAAAATTCAACTCAATACTTTGTAACATAACCTTTGTTGGCAATAACAGAGGTCAAACGATTACTATAGGTCTTTACCAGGTTTGCATACACAGTAGCTGGTATTTTGGCCCATTCCTCCATGCAGATCTTCTCGAGAGCAGTGATGTTTTGGGGCTGTCGCTGAGCAACACAGACTTTCAACTCCCTCCACAGATTTTCTATGGGGTTGAGGTCTGGAAACTGGCTAGGCCACTCCAGGACTTTCAAATGCTTCTTACGGAGCCACTCCTTTGTTGCCCGGGCGGTGTGTTTGGGATCATTGTCGTGTTGGAAGACCCAGCCACGTTTCATCTTCAAAGCTCTCACTGATGAAAGGAGGTTTTGGCTCAGAATTTCACGATACATGGCCCCATTCATTCTGTCCTTAACACGGATCAGTCGTCCTGTCCCCTTAGCAGAAAAACAGCCCCAAAGCATGATGTTCCCACCCCCATGCTTCACAGTAGGTATGGTGTTCTTGGGATGCAACTCAGTATTCTTCTTCCTCCAAACACGACGAGTTGAGTTTATACCAAAAAGTTCTACTTTGGTTTCATCTGACCACATGACATTCTCCCAATCCTCTGCTGTATCATCCATGTGCTCTCTGGCAAACTTCAGACGGGCCTGGACATGCACTGGCTTCAGCAGCAGAACACGTCTGGCACTGCAGGATTTGATTCCCTGCCGTTGTAGTGTGTTACTGATGGTGACCTTTGTTACTGTGGTCCCAGCTCTCTGCAGGTCATTCACCAGGTCCCCTGATGTGGTTCTGGGATTCTTGCTCACCGTTCTCATGATCATTTTGACCCCACAGGATGAGATCTTGCGTGGAGCCTCAGATGGAGGGACATTATCAGTGGTCTTGTATGTCTTCCATTTTCTGATAATTGCTCCCACAGTTGATTTTTTCACACCAAGCTGCTTGCCTATTGTAGATTCACTCTTCCCAGTCTGGTGCAGGTCTACAATTCTTTTCCTGGTGTCCTTCGAAAGCTCTTTGGTCTTGGCCATTGTGGAGTTTGGAGTCTGACTGTTTGAGGCTGTGGACAGGTGTCTTTTATACAGATAATGAGTTCAAACAGGTGCCATTAATACAGGTAACGAGTGGAGGACAGAAAAGCTTCTTAAAGAAGACGTTACAGGTCAGTGAGAGCCAGCGATTTTCCTTGTTTGAAGTGACCAAATACTTATTTTCCACCCTGATTTACAAATAAATTCTTTAAAAATCCTGCCATGTGAATTCATGGATTTTTTTTCACATTCTGTCTCTCACAGTTGAAGTGTACCTATGATGTAAATTACTGACCTCTGTCATCATTTTAAGTGGGAGAACTTGCACAGTCGGTGGCTGACTAAATACTTTTTTGCCCCACTGTATGTAAGAGAAAATTCTGATCCTGCGAGTCCCCAGTGAGGACAGCACCACCTCCACACACTTGGTGAACACCCTCGGTGCTAATGGTAGCCCAAACTGGATGGTTTGAAACTCACAGGCTGTGCCCTGATAGGCAAACCTGAGAAATTTCCTGTGTGGAGGATAAATAGAGATGTAAAAATAGGTATCTGAGAGGTCGATCATGACAAACCAATGTTCTGGGCGGGTGGAATGGCAGAGTGTTTTGTGAGTCAACATTCTGAACGTGTACTAGCGTAAGTGTTTGTTTAACAGATGCAGGTCAAGTATGGGACGGAGAGATTTTACGTCCTTCTTTGGAATGAGGAAGTAGCGCGGATAAAAACCCTGGTGGGTCTCGTCGCTTGGCACCATCCTGGTTGATTTTTTGTTCAACAGTGAAGCGATTTTGTCTTCCAGGATATGCCCCGAATCCTCTTTTGCCACTGATGTTATTATCCTGTTGAATGGCGTTGGTTTTGAGGCAAACTGAAGCCTGTAACCCCGACAAATTGTCATCAGAACCCAAGAGGGAGCTGCGCACCTCTCGGCCCGAGCCGAAAGCGAGCCACTGTTGGGTGACATCATCTCTGTCACCCAAGCAGCCTCAACTAATCCCGTGGGAAGAGGGAGAGGGCCCTTTGCTGGGCGCAGAGGGACCTGATATGGCTTGTTTATTATTTTTTGTGGGGAGCTGTCTGCCCTTGGCTAAATGCCTGGCTGCTGACATGGTTTTGGGGACGAGTTTAACCCAAGACATGCAGAATCACCACTCGCACACCATACAGGTAAAAATAAAGTTTCTTTATTAAAATAATCGGGAACTGAGGACACACTGGATAAGGCCCAGTGGATTGTAATGGAACCGCAGCGTCTGATGAGGGGAGAGCAGAGGAGCAGATGAGTACAAGGAGGTAAGTCAAAACTAGTTAGGTGCAGAGTTAAGACTTACTGGGAGCTGAGGATTAGGGAGGGTAGGTGGAGTGCTGGGGTGAATCCAGGAAGGGGGGTGTCCATGAGAGGGACCGCGAGGAGAGCAGGAGAGCGGGCCGGCAGGTAGGAGAGGAGAACTGTGAGTGGTACGTCCAGAAGATTTATGAAGCACAGGTGAGTAATCCAGCAGAGGTGAGTAATCCAGCGGGACTGTGGAAAGGTAACAGGGGAGCCACAGGAGAACCAGAGGAGCTTCAGAAGTCCAAGGAGTATCCTGAGGAGTCAAGGTAAGGTCCACAACGATCCAAAAAAGCTAGGAACAGGTAAGCAGGGTAAATCCAAAGAGACTCAAAAATTCCCAAAATCACTGGAGTTTAACCAGGAGTTACAAAGGGCAGGAAACTACCAAGTTGTAGTTAATCATCTGGCGTCGAGTTGTGTTTTCCTCCTCCTCTTATAGCTGGACCCGCTGATTGTCAATGAGCTGCAGCTGGAGCCTCCCTCTCCTGAAACTCAGCAGCTCAAAGATGGAAACAATGAGAGGAGTACTCACCCTGGCACATGACAGCTGCAGAAATGCTGTCTTTATTTTTAAACGATCCCCATGAACATTTTTGCACACATTTCGGAACAAAGTGCTTGGTGACACTGACTGTGAGCTCATTTTAAAACTGAAAAGTGTTTGGTGACACTGGGTTTTCTGCTCCACACACTCATCTCTCTGAACTGATGAGGGAGGAGTGAACAAAACTCCTGCTGGACTGGGAACCACAGGAGTGTCTGAACCCTGAACACAGAGGTCTGTTTTTTCCTTTGAAAACCTTCTCTTCTTTTGGAGAGGAGAAGCAAGAGCAGCTAGGATGCCTTCTTCCTCTTGCCCTCGCTGGGGTGAGGCGAGCGGTTCCTGGCGGCTGCTGCTGCAACGGAATGCTTCCTCCACGGGCGAGGGTTCTCCGCCATGTTTGGCTGACCACCTGTTGATCGCCTTGGTCTAGCTCCACCTTGTCGACCCTTTGCAGCTGAGGCAGCTGCTGCAAACCCAGGCTTGGGTACCTGGGTTGGCTGAGGGTTACGTTTACGAGGCAAGCAGAGATTGAAGGCCTCACCTTCCTGCTTTCTGCGGGTACTTGTCTCGGTCATCTTCTCTAAAGCAGGGCCAAAGAGACCATTGGTAGGGTCATATGCTGCATCCATGACTTCAGCTTTCTGGGTGTCACCTAGACCTGACAGGTTTAGCAACAAGCATGGACGTAATTTTCACTTGAGAAGTGGGGGGGACACGGGGGGGGGGGGGATCTTTACAGTATGCTCTAATGGGAAACAGGTTTCAACACAAACGGCTGTTTTCCGCTTGGTCTTAGAGCTCAACCAGTGTCAATTTAACATAGCGTAATATTGTTTTTGGATGGTAAAAAGTGCAGGGGTCAAAACTTGATTTTGGAAAAAGTGTGGGGGGGGGACATGTCCCCCCTGTCCCCCCCCCAAAATTACATCCATGGCAACAAGGCTCTCTCACCTGAAACCGCCAATCCCATCACATGTCCACAGCCCTGGAATGCTCCTCTAGAGGAGCGCAGGTTTTCACCACACACATTTCATTCCATAAAACAGGGTTAGGCACCCCGGAGTCCAGCTGATGACCCTTTTCCTCCAGGATTTCTCCTTGATAAGCTGACAAGAGAGTAACCACATTAAGGGAACACACAGACTGGCCAGCATATTTGTACATCCTCTGAAGAATGGATGCCATGAGACAATCCATTTTAGATGGGAGAGCGATGCTAGATGATGCTGACACGGATCTGCAGTTGGGGTGAAGGTGGTATGCCACTGAAGGCTCCACCATTGGGGGTTCGGCCAGCCCCAATTCCCCCATCCCATGCACCTCCAGTTTAGAGCATCCCTTGGTGGGGAGTTTGCTCTTAAATGGGCAAGACCAGTAACAGCTCATTTCTCTCATGCATGCTGGGACAACTGGCAAGAGCTACTTGGGTGGAAAGGAGGATAGTAGGAGCCTCTTACCATCATACAGGTCTCGTTCCACCCCTTCTGCCCCTTGGGCTGCCAGCCACTGAATGTTGAGCTTTGCCGCTGCTCGTCTGCAAACCTCATACAGGTCGGCGTCCCCCTGTGATGTCACCCCAGTGCTGCTAGGCGGCCTAGAGTGTTGAGCTGGGAAGGTGGAATCCTCTTCCTCAGAGGAGGTCTGAGTTTGCATCACCTTCAGCTTCATCATCACCCACATTGAGCAGCCCACTGTCAACCAGCCCCTCGAACAGAGCTGGTAGCGGGGGCTTCATTGTGGAGGCGTGCGGCTGATGGTTGTCACCTCTATCTACAGGCGTTGCCGAGCCGAGGTCTGGGTCCTGGCCGCTAGCCACTGCCACTCTAAGCCTCCTTTCCCTAATCTTCTCTGGCATGGAGGAGCAGTGACGGCATGTCTGCTGGTTAGCCAGCGATGCCTGGGCGTGAGCAGCACCCATGCATGCTACGCACATAGGATGAGGGTCCCTGCCTGAAATAGAAGCCCCACATGACGCCGAGCACAGGTGGTATGCAGCCTCTTTAGGCTTCGGTTCCGACCCATCGGTCGGGGTAGGTGTGGAAGCCATGGCTAAAAATCCGACTCGTCGTGACACGTTAGCCTGAAAAAGCATTAGAAAGCTAGTTAGCAGGTCTCGTTCCACCCCTTCTGTCCCTTGGGCTGCCGGCCACTGAATGTTGAGCTTTGCCGCTGCTCGTCTGCAAACCTCATACAGGTCAGCGTCCCCCTGTGATGCCACTCCAGTGCCGCTAGGGCACTGTTATGTGTTTAATGTAGGGCAACTCATCATGACACGTGAGCTGCACCAAAGTAGCTCATTAGCAAGTAAATGCTAAATAAGCAAAGGACAAGCTTGCCTCAATGCGTTAGCTTAAGCTATACTCACTAATACTATTCCGTCAATGACAACAGAGTAGCCGTGGAAGCAGTTTGCTGTGACGCGGTGACTGTTCCTAGCGAAGTGTGCCAAGTGACTTAGAAACACTTACTCAGCGCAAATCCAGACCACTTTGGGACTGTGTTCGACGACGCATCCTCACAGTACGCCTGGGAACAGTTAAGCAGCCAGCCAAAGATAGCCTGAAAATCGCTGAGGGAGCAAAGTGTAGTTTCTCACGGGAAGAAAGCGAGAATGAGTAGGAGGGGTTGGTTGGCCGTGGATATGCTGGGTGGGCGGAGCCTGGGCATGTCACAACCGGTCTGTCAGGGACAGACGTGATGTCACTTGAGCTTCCGTAGTTGGTGACGCCAGTACGATTCCCATAGTGAAACACCGAATGAAGTTAGAAAAAGAACCAAAACCTGCCGAAAACCAGCCCTCCAGGCCTGGAATTCAATACCCCTGCTCTTGGCTCTCATTAGTCCAAATTCCAAGAATTATTCTCTTTGCGGTTCCTCATCTATCTAAACCAGCAGCTGTGTTTCCATTGACAGAACTTCAGGGTAAACTCACCAGACTGCCCCAGCTTGCGTGTGTCTCCACTTGACCAGGCCAGCCAATCGGCCATTTTCAGGAACTTTCTGAGCACCTGCTCAGAGGTAGGTACTCTGAATGGCCCAGTAGGATGCCAGGTGCAAGTGGTGGGCGGGAACTCCGCCGATTGGTTGTAACTCAGTCGGAAATGACATTGTATGTTGATGTAGGAAATAGGAAATAGAAACGGGGCAGGCATTTTTCAAAAGACGAGTTGTTGGCGCGTTCTGTGCCAATTGATGACGTCACTCACCACGTAGTGGTTGTGGTGTGTCTTAGCACATACCTTACAGGGAGAATCTGTAAATGGAGACACGACAGCTAAGAAGACTGGGCCTTCGGATCTCCCAATCAATTTCCCCCTCGTTGCATTTACCCTGACGTTCCTGAAAATAAAACACACCTATTGTTTCCCAACCCTGGTCCTCAGGGCAAACTGACCTGCATGTTTTCCATGTCTCTGCTTCAGCATACCTGATTTACATTGCCTCCTCAGGAGGACATCAAGTGCTGCAGATGCCTGTTAATCACTCCTTTTAAGTCCGGTGTGTGGCAGCAGGGAAACACTGGTTTGTGAAAGTGTCACATGGAAAACATGCAGGACAGTGTGCCTTGAGGACCAGGGTTGGGAATCACTGGTATAGACATCACCATGTACTGTTAGAAAGTAGACAACAAGTGTTGTCCACCCATGAATTATTTGGAAATGGTTTGATAAAATGTGTTGCCGTACCAAAATAGAAAACATCTTATCAATCCTCCTCTGTCTCACTGGATTCTGTAATAGTTTATCACTCTTTACTGGCTATGTTTACTACATAATTAGTCAAGAGACTGAAGCTATGGCAGCTGCGAGATTTTACTGAGCAATCACATTTAGTTTTACATGGTTTGGGCCACTTTAAATCGTGATTGATCTCTGAGAGAGTGACACAATCAATCTTAACTGTTTTCAGTGTTGCAAACCAGTGTTGTAATCACGTTGGTGTATGTTCTGATTTTAAATAGTTTCTCAGAGACAATCAGTTTCATTTCTAATTCCTACCATCTATGAATCCTGCCTGTCTGGCACCGTGAAAGTGTTTATTAACAAAAATTACCAATGATATATTCAATAAACCTCTAAAAGAGGCTGTTTGTAAAATCAGAGATATCCATCATTATTGGCTAAATCTAAAAAAAAGAACTTGTAGTATTTTTAAACCACAATTTTAATGTTTATGGAATAACAAAATAAAAAGTGAGACCTTGAGCTGAGACTTTTTGAGTTGAATTTTCATTTTGCATTAGAGCTTCAGTCATCCTTAGCAATTACATCTCTATTCACCAAACCGTCTATTCGATTGTTTAAATAACATTTTATGTTTTTAATTTCTTAGAAAATGTATTTCTGTAGTTTCTGCTCAGATTCTTAGTATGTGTCCTTTTTGTATAAAGCTAAGATGAGAAAAACCTGCAAACGTTGGTCACCAAGGATACTGGAGATGCTGGTGATCACTGCAACAAAAAATGGTATAAAAACAAAAGTTCTCCAAAATAGAAAAGAGAGAACTAGACATTAAAGGTCAAGTTCACACAAAGAAACATTTTTAGTTGTTATTTTGGAAACACAATCAGCCATTCTGATCCCTCACTTCCACTGGCCGTGAAGCTTAGACAAAGCATAAGAATGCATTGCTTATGTTTTGAGTCTATTTGTGGTGCCATCCACAACACATAACAATCTGTGATTCAGATCAGGCCAGACCAGAAATCAAACATGAAAGCAGTGTAAATGTACAGACCTTTCAAAATAAAAGTCATGAGCAGATTTCCAGTTGCTTTACTAGCTTCACATCTGAAACACTCTGTTACACGCTGTTACGTTACACGCTGATCACACGTCTGGTGGAAAGAAGGGATGAGTTTAACATGCAGTCTAAATGCGTAAATAATCTTCTCCCTTTATTTCCTGCATTAGCTGCTGATAGAAAAAAGCCATGGAAAGGCCAAGATCAGAAAACCTGTGACAAAAATATCAAACTAGCATTCATTTTGTTGATTTAGCATCGGGGAGAAAGCAGAGAATGTCTCGGCTACTAGAGGCTAACCGTTAGCTTTAGCAACTCCACCACACAGCAGAACTCCTTCAGGCTTGTGTTAGAGATAGGCGTAGGAGATGGTTTTCATGTTCAGCCTGCATGAAAAACTTAGAGTGGCCCATCATAATCAGAAATAATTAAAAAACAGTTTTTTCATTGTTCCACACTGAAAATAAATATTATCCTGCAAATAGAACATCCTGAACAAAGTAAAACAATACGATAGAGACGAAACTCCACTAAACAGTCCCAGTGTTGCATCAAAGATGAATAAAATCAAATTCCTTTTTTGTGTCACCGAGCAACGCTGAGATGTTAGAATTTGAGGAAATAACTTGTCATTTTCCACTCAGGGAAATTATCCATTATGCACCAGCTGAAATCACTGCGCAGGCTTTATCTGCCTTATAGATGCATCTAGAGAGGCACAAAAGAGAGATAGTAGAGAAGAAATCCAAATATATTAAAACCTGGTTGCAAGAAATGGTGAGAAGGTGCATCATGGAAGGAGTGGGCTGCAAGAAATCTAATCAAAAACACAATTGAGTGGCACAGCGGATAGATGCAGATGTAATTTGTCGCATTCAGTTTTGAGTCATCAGTAATTTGTTCTCATCAGTCATGAGTAAACATGAAGCTTTCTGCAGATAACACTATCAGAGCTCGCTTCTCTTGATTTCTATGAAGAGAATATGTTCACCCTTCTCAGGAGGCATGATTTCTTAACACTGACACAGTTAAAAAAAACACATTTGGTGAGTTGGAACAGAAACCCTTTTTAAAATGTAGCTACAGGTCTACTTGTTGGTTAGCTTAGCTCCTCACTTTTATTTTGTAGATACCAGAGTTTGGTCTCATCCGCAACCCTTAATCTGTTCTCTTCTTATAACAAACTGTATCTACATACAGTCTGTTCTCATATCTGAAAGTGGTTACTTTTACTGAATGATCAATAAGACGTGATATTCCATATAAATATTAATTATCAATCTGATTGGTCTTTGAATATTTGATTTAATATTACCTTAGGTTCTTTGGACTATTCAGGGAACACACACTTCATATTAATTCAGACAGAGTCAAGAATATAGTTTATAAAAATGAATTTAATTCTGTCTTTCTAAACTTATGATGACACAGAACAAATTAAGGGGAATGATGGTTGGACAAGATTACAGACCATGAGATGATAGAATGTAACCTTAGATGTTATGCAGCAAAACCTTGTTAAGTATCTGAGAAATTTGTGATGTCTGGGTTGTCAAATCAGTCCGACTGTATGGCTTAACAAGCTATCAATTATTACGATACTGTGTTGGAGGCTCTTGGCGGTCCGGAGGAAAGTCAGCCAGGTTGGTGATGTCACAGGATGGATTGGCTCCTGGAATCTCAAAGGTCGTAGTTCCCTTTTAACTCAATTATCACTGGCCATAAGATGCTACCAGGGTCTGCCAGTAAGACGTTCCACGTTTTTGAGTTGTTGCGTCTGAGGCCACTTGCAAGTGTTGTGAAGAGGCTTTGACCTTGAGTCAAAAGAGAGGATGGTTCCTTGTGCTTTGTTTACCCAGTCAGACAAACCAGGACGCTGGTTTAGAACTTGTTAGTTCAGGAAAGGAACTCTATTTTATAAACTGTTGTTTACAAATTTAGACAAATCAGAATATGACCAGTTTAAAGGGTGTTACCAAAATACCTAAGACAGCCCTCCTTCACTCAGACACTTGGAGAGGTTATATTCTTAATGTGAAGTAGGTTTGTTAAACATTAATGTGATTAATTACTCATTACTGTGAAGTTCAACATTATTAAACACTTTGGATTGAAACATACTGCCCATTCAACAAAATATGATTATATAAACTCATAAAGTTATAAAGTCATTTAATGAGCCAGGAAACATAAACTTTACTCGGAGAGGATAGATAAGAAGTCCCACTGCTTTAATGACTTCTGCCATACCACAGGATAAGTAAAGAATATCGGGTCAAGTTCATAGACTTCCTATCTTCACCACAGTGTCAGATTGACATATATGAAGTATTTTTTTGGGTCATATTGATGAAATACTTGGCCATTTGGTACGCTACATATCCGTCATGAGCTCATCTTTGCCGCTGAATTGGACATTTCTCTGTGGCTGAAGATCCTTAAAATGTTGTCAGAAACTGTTTCAGAGATTTTTATCACTAAAGCAAATATTGCTTTTATGAATGAATGCTTGATGTTTAAATTGTTTACACACATGTAGAGTAAAAAATAAGCTGGATACGGAATGGTTCAAAAATAAGAAATAAATTATGACAAAAGAAGCAAACAAGTGAAGTTTGTTCTAGAAGATTGTTTTAACAACAGGTTTGCTAAAACGATTTCTGAATCACCATCTTAAAGATGTGAATCACATTAAATGTAAGGTTTCATATTTATCTTCTTAGACCCTGTTGAGGAACAAGTGTCTGGCACAAACATCGGTTGTATTGCTTGAGAACCAACACAAATGTTCTTCAGAAGAGGTGAACTTGCACTGACCACAACAGCACTTCACAGAAATAGCTGCTGATTTTCACTGACAGCAGAGCCTTTTAAATCTGCCAACAGATGGGATTTTCTCTTGAGAATCATTGCCGTTTGCTCTCTTGTTCCATGCCAAGTAGGGAAGCAGCTAACCAATGACTAGGAGAGTGTTACAGCAAATTAATAATGTTTCTTTACTTCTGTTTTTGGTGGAATTTTCAAGGACAACTGGGATAGTCTTTTTATTAAATTTTTTTTTCCCCGTGTCCTGTCTGGCTGTGAAGCGTCTGCTTTTAATGTCACGCCTGACACTTGAAACTTTATTGTTATTGTTTTTGAATGTTTTTTTTAATTCCGACCAGACACGGAGACAGAGGTAAAAGAGAAAGGAAGAGACAAAATGTGTGTGTGTGTGTGTGTGGGGGGGGGGGGGGGGGGGGAGGGGGGGGGTCCACAAATTCAATTTCAATTCAATTCAATTCTTTATTTCACTCAAAGTTTAAATATACAAACTTCAAATCAGAATATAAGCATTCAAGTGAAATAGGGGGAGGAAGAAGAAAACATCTTATATGACCTACCCCCTTTAACTAAGACAAGATAAATAACAAAAAGTACAAAATAGCCTTATACACAAAAATAAACCGCTCTCTTACTTCCACAAATAATATCACTACTAAAACATTAATCCTCCATCCTCAACTTACCAAATCATACGATTTTAGCATTTTATCTTTATACATTTTTTTGAATTGGTCAGTAGTTGCACATTTTTTTAATTCATCATCCAGGTTATTCCATAATGTCACACCATATATTGAAATACACATTTGCTTTAATGTAGTACGAACAAATATCCTTTTAAACTCTGGTTTCTTTCTACTCTTATCATAAAATATCAAAAAATCAAAAATAAACAATAACAAGAGTCTGCTTCTAGACATGAAGAAAGAGAGAAGAACGAAACAAAATAACAAAAAACAAACAAAAAAATGGGACACAGCAACATTACAGACAGATCCAGTTATCACTGCGTCAACTTGATGAAGAAATATATAATCAATATTGTTTAACTGAACAATCACACGATGATAAATCACAGTGCATTAAGTGCCCACCATAGCCTTAAGGCATGTGTTGAACGTGCCCAAGTCTGTATTTATGAGAGCACCATGTGAGCACCTGTGTGTGTACACACGCTAAGGTTTCTCTATAGGAGCGTCCAATAGAGAGTGTGAGGGGCCACAGATCTGCCCCCTAAAGATGTGTAGGAGACGGGGGGAGCTCCAAGTCTCAGAGATCCAGGCGCTGCCCCAGAACACAGGAACCCCAAGGAGACTGCAACCAGAAAGGCCCCCGCTCCCCTCAAGAGGCACACAGGATCACCCTGGGGGGCCACAACCAGCAGCCGGCAGAGTCCCAGGAAATATCGGCGGCAAGCCCACAGGCCCACCGGCAGCCTCCCACCCCCTAGCCGGCCGAGCCCGGGACCCAGCGACCCGGGACCCAGGGGCGACCACCCCCGCCGGGGACCCAGCAGAGCCCAGGGACCCAGACCCCACCAGGCAGCCACCGGGATTGGTCAGGCAGATGCCAAAAATCTTAAACTCCATGACCCGGGAGCCACAACTGAGGCAGACCAAGGCACAACCCCCCACACCAGGTGTTGCAGGGAGAGGGGAGATGAAGATCTATATCACCAAAAGAAGTTCCAGGAGAAGGGAGGAGTCAAAGGCCCCAACTGACATATACAGTCATAAACAAACACAGTCACACACTCCCTCCCTCATGCTCACACATGCACATACAACCAAAGACTTACAAAAATGCATGCCAGACACCCACTCATGCTCCCCATACACACCCTATTCACTCTGGTCCCGGTACTGCTGCACATGGGGTACAACCATTACCAGTTCCCAGAGTTCGGCCCTTTCTGCTGGGGTGCTGATGAGCAGGCTCCCCCGCCCAACGCTGAGCACAGCAACCCACCACCCCAGACCCCAACCAGATGGCCAGATCTCCCTCCTAGCCTCCAGCCCCAGGAAGCCAAGCAACAACAGCGGTGTGCTAAGACCCCTAGTCTCCCTCCGCCTGCTCCAATATGGTGTTAGTGAGTGTTGATGAGGTGTATTTCATGGCTGTGGTGAGCGGGCAGTTAGAATGAGCACTTGAGTTGGAGGCAGACGGCGAATTCAGAGGTAAAGGCTTCTTCAAAGACGAGATCTATGAAATCTATTGAAACATGTTCTCAGGGAACACAAATGTAACTGATGTTTAATGTTTTTGGATGGCAAAGCGATTACGATGTTTTTCTATCGTTTTTCTGCTTTGGGATTTAAAATAACAAGCATGTTTGTTGCTAAGCATGACTGCTGAACTTTCTATTCTTTTTACTCTAAAACAACAGAGCTGACAACACATTGGGAGATTTTTCTTTTGAAGTTAAATTCAAAATGCAGAAAAAGTCATTTCAGTTTAATTTAGTTCAGTTCATTTCTATAGCGTCAAATCATGACAATAACATTACGAGAACAACATAAGAAAGCAAACCCACTGTGTTCCTAACATCATCTGTTTTTTTTTTTTTTTTATCTTTCATCGTAGTAACCAAAGATTCTGGATGTGTGATTTCTTGGTAAACTATAAAAATCAAAATTAAATGTTTTTCTTCCATCAGCATGAGGCAAACATCTTCCCTCACTCCTTCACAATAAGAGTCTCAAGCATTCTTAAAACATTTTAAATAAACCTTCATTATTATTATTATTATTATTATTATTATTATTATTATTATTGTTCTGACGGTAAAAGCCGTTCTGCAGCCAGAATTCCTAAAACCACAGTGAAGGAAAAGATCAGTAGGAGGCAATTTGCTCTTTTGAACTTAGATAAAATCTGAAGTAGAACAGATATGTTCAGAAATAAGACAGCTACCCTCATTTCTTAATAAGATTAAGTTATCTGGGTGTTTACATGCAGCTGCTTCGGTCCTGACCTCCTGAATTGGGAGTCTCCCATCCATTTCAACACATCAACTCCAGGCGTGGAAGGATCTTGATCAGTGTCTACAGACTGATGGAGGAGGGGGGTTTACTTGCAACAAACTTCATCAAATAGTTCCTGATATCCAAGCAGAGTCATGTTTGTGAGATACTCTTCAAAGGTTTCAGCAGAAATCACATTAGAAACTTATTTCTTAATCACATTTAAAGAATTACTTCTGTGTTTTCAGGATCTGACTCCAGTTCTGCTGAAATCTCATTTTCACTCACTGTCCAGTAAAACTATACTTGTTTTAAGCTTTGCATCAGATGCTTTTACTGCATTTCTTAATATTTGTAGACCCATCTTGACAAAGCGGGAACCATGGACGTCACTAGGATTGTGAGATGGGGGGCTTAGCCCCAGGAGCTTGACCTTGAACATTTTTGTCACACCCTGCAAAAACTTAGTCAATTAATTAATTGGTTGAAGAACATTTAACAAAACCTGTTATTTTATCACTTTCCTTTCCTATCTTTGTGCATTTTCTCTCTTCTTTTTATCAAAAAATAACACTTAATCATTTCATTAGTGGGGTCTATGTTGAAGAAAGATTTTATATAAGTTCATAAAAAATTAGATGTGTTACATTTCCAAATAAAGCTATTCATTTCAGTCTACTGCACTTAACAGGGGGAAATGTTGTGGTCATTTATTTAATTTGTTTAATTACAACTTGCTTAGTTGTAAATGCTACTGAAATATGGCAATAAAGAACAAATTAATAATTGTCAAACTTTTATTTTGCCAAATGAGTGTACAGTTGACAATTTTAATATATGAATAACACTGCTATGATATGGAATACAGGAGGTGTCCTTGAATTAACAATTACAAGACAAAATAACAGTATATATAAAAAATATCCAGCAAGTAGTAGAACTTATAATACAGAAAGTCAACTATGCAGGTACAACTTGGCATAAGGTTTTAGGTCAGACGCTGATCAAAGTAGAAAACTGTTCAATTTTGCTTGGGAACTTTGTGCTCAGGTAAAGTTTTTTTCAGTAGTAATCCGCCTATTCCCCTGGGAATAATAAAGTATTATTGAATTGAATTAAGTTCAAAATACCCACCAAAAAATCAATAAACAAGCAGGATTAAAAATGAAAAAAAACAAGACTGGTATTGGCTTTGAAATGACCTAAGTGGATGACTATATAGTCTGAGCCTGAAAGTGGTTTCGTGACCACAAAAGAAACATTGATATAATATGGAACAGAAGACATGTCTTTGAATCAACAAATAAGACAAAATAACAGCATATAAACTCCATCACGCATGTAGTAGAACTTAAAATACATCACTGTTACAATTCCCATCACTGTTGTGACTTAAACCAGTATGCATAACAGCTTCACCCAAACTTTCTGTCTACTTTGAGGGTAGAAGCATCAAAGAATGCCTTATGTTTTTCATTGTGGCAAAGCGGTCTATCACTTTGTTGTCACTGAACTGACCCACTAGGTCATTTTCAATCGACATGACTGCAAGGTTATGAAGCCTTCTCTGCCCCATTGTTTGACGGAGCCAGGTGTGCAGCCGACGCAGTGCACTGAATGACCTTTCACAAGAGCAGCTACTTAAAGGCACAGTCAGAGCAACTTGGAGGACTTCTTTAAGAGAGGGAAACATGTCTGTGTTTAGGAGGTTGTGCACAGTTAACATATCTTGGGGTGGATGTCCAACATCTGCTTTGACAGCAAGAAATGTTCAGGCAACAAGAACTTCCTCTGTTTTCAGGTTAATGCTATAGTGCCTAGCAAGTTCGTTCAAGTTGGATTGATCCAAGTAGTTCTCAAATTTAGGGCTGCATGTCTGGATGCCTTTTAGGAGACTGCATCAACACTGCAAAATCTCACTTCAAGCTCACCAACAATCCTGTCCACACAGGGAAAAAGCAGCTCAGTTTTCAAGACCTCTGAACTGATTAGCTCAGTACGCGAACTTACGGTTGTCTCAAACACAAAATCTTCCATTTTTTTCAGTTTCTGCCTTCTCTTTGCATGTGGTTCTTTAATACCGTGTGTGAGGCATAGAGCCTTGGTCCTCTCATACAGTTCTGTGGCAAATGCATCTGTGCGTTTACCCCTGATTGTGTCACACACAGCATCGTTGCCAGTGAGAGCTTCTGCCAGGTCTATATCCTCCTTCTGAAAGAGTTTGTGGAGTCCTTCAGTTATAGACAGAAGTGTCTGAAACATCAGGAGTGCATAGATGGTTGAGAACACCGATAGCTTTCCTTTTATACCAATAGCCATGGGAGACCCAGTGTCAGAGAAACATTAAAAAATGGCAGGTAAAGTCTGAAGAACTGCATTGATTGATTGCAGCCGGCATGCCCAACGAGTGTATGAAGTTGCACAAGTTCTGCTGCTGCCAACCCAAGCTTGGACTGTGCATCTTTGAACTTGTGGTGATTCACTAGGGAGGTGGTGAGAAAAGAATATATACATTCCAACAAATCAAAAAGCTCCACAGCCTCTGAAACAGCCCTGCAAGTGTGGCACAACACTAGGTTCCGTTCGTGCGCATAAGAATGTACATAGATAGCTTCAGGATGAAGTCTTCTAAAATGTGCCTGCACGCCTCCTGTGGTTCCACTCATGACTGCTGCACCATCACAAGTCTGTGCTATACACTTCACATTAGCAAGGTCATTGATCTGGAGAAGATGCTGCAGCTTGTCTACAATGGACTTGGCATCAAAAGACATCAGTTCTGAAAGTACTAGGAAACGTTCCTTTACTTCCCCCTCTGACACATACCTAACACAAACTGCCAGCTGCTCTGATCGCCCATCTCTTGCTTCATCAGCCATAATGGAACACATTTTGGAATGTTTAATCTCAGACACAATGACACTGGTCACTTCCTGAGCACAACACTCAATCATCTCATTCTGCGACACTGGTGAGGTGTATGTGGCATTTGATGGATGATTGTGATTCTGCAGGAATGGATCAAACGTCACCAAAAGCCCCATGCAAGCAAGAAAAATGCCTGTTTGCGCTCTCTACTCTTTCATCATTCCCACGAAAGGGTAGTCCATGGGCCCCTAACATTGAGGTGACTGCAAAAATTTGTTTCAAATATTCCCTTCTCTCTCATATCTCATGTGCATTTGCAGATGTCATCATCTGTACATCTCCCTGTTGGCTAGTTGCCTGATATCCTTTCCATGCAAGAACACTGTCCTTGTGTGACTGTGCCATATCATGTTTACAAAAGACAGACAAAGTTTTTTTTTTTTTCAATTTCTGCAACCACTACTGACCAAAGCATCATGTTTGATGTTTTTGCCAAACACTCTGCATGGGAAGCAGAAAGCAGCACTCAGGTTGACTGAATACTCCAACCATGTGTACTTAGAAAACCAGCTGTAGTGAAAGGACCTCTTCTGTGTACCAAAGCTGTTTTGTGGATAGCTATTCAGCTTTACCTGACTGGGCCCTGTGTCACCTAAATCACAAAGAGGAGTTGCTGCAGCTTCTTGATCTTTTTCTTCCTCTTGGCCTGTTTGCTTGCCTCCTGCCTCAATTTCAGTTTCTTCTACTTCTCTTTCTAGATTGACCTCCTCTGAATCTTCATCTTTCTTACTTGAACTTGCCTGATGACCATTATCGTCCTCATCCTCTCTTTCTGCCTCACCCTTCAAGGAGTTCAAAACCAAAATTAACATGAGGAAACACTGAAGTTAAAGTTATATCTTCGAAGATTGCTGAATGATGTTAAATAAATGCACACACACCTAACAATTTTTAAAATTAGTGACATTAGTAGTAAGCTGGACTACAAGATGGCGCCCATGAGTGGCTGTCCGTTTGCTAGGCTCCTGATCTTTTTTGGTTATTTGGTGTTTTTTATTGTTTCTTCTTTATCTGGTGCGGAGTCCCTGCTAACATATGATCGAGACTTACTGTTGTCGATCAGGTCTGCGATGATCAACCTCCAGAACTCCGATACCGGACCCGCTTTCCCACCTCCTCTGGAACTTGGCGTTAACCCAGGTCTCGGCCCTCTGTTACCTGTCGGCCTGCCGCTGCCCAGGAGGCCATGGAAGAGGAAACGGGGGAAGAGAGCCGGCTTCTTCGTTCAGCTTCGAAAGATCCTGAGAGGCGAAGCTCTTCCTGATCGCTGCTCCGCGGCTGTGTTGTGGCGGATCCAACAGAAACTTAACAGAGTTGGGCTGATCTCGCTGCTAAATGGAGCCCCTGATGCGGGACGCTACCTGAAGGCGTGGGAGACAAAGAACCTCCGCGGGCGTAGCCTGGAGTCGCTACATAGCTTAGCCCGCCAGCCGCCCGCCATTATCGAGCCCGCGGCACACACATCGCCAGATTACGCCGCGAAAAATTATGTTAATTAATGCGCACTCCATCGCCAACAAGTCTCACATCCTCAACGGTCTGTTTCGGACCAAAAAATTAAACTTTTTTGTGGATTTCTGAGTCATGTCAGCGCGAAAATGACGTCACTCATCTCCGTGAGCTCTGTCCTCAAGACTTCTCTTTCTTCTCTGCTCCACGAACCACAGGCCGCGGTGGAGGAACAGCTGTTATCTTTAAGAAACACTTTTCGTGCCAAATTATATCCTCAAACTCCTACAGCTCATTCGAGATGATCATGATTAAAATTGGTCGAGTTCAAACAGTTTATGGAATTCTGGTCTATCGCCCACGTGGATCTACATCATCCTTCCTGTCTGACTTTCAGGATCTCCTATCTTCAACTATTAAACTAGACAGGATAATCATTGTTGGAGATTTCAACATCTATGCTGAGGATCTATCTAACAGCTCTACCAGGGAGTTCCTAAACGTGATGAACTCTTTTAACTTCTCTCAACACTTGTCTGGTCCCACTCACAGAGCAGGCCACACCCTGGATCTGGTCTTTTCCTACGGACTTCTTGTTGATAAGCTGCAGATACATGATGTTGTGTTCAGTGACCATAAGTCAGTTTCTTTTCATATTAACCTAAATTCTGAATCTCTTTTACCAGACTCTGCCAAGCAAAGACGTATTATCAACAGTTCTACCATTTTGAATTTCTCCTCCCTCTTTGACTTTGTACCTCCTTCGTCTGATGACGTAGAGCTCCTTACCAACTCATTTAATGATCACTGCCTCAAAATTCTAGATCAGGTCGCCCTTACAAAACCAGCCGCAGTTCCAGTGCCTCTAGTTCACCCTGGCTGAACAACCAGATTCTTGAACTTAGACGCTCCTATAGAAAAGCGGAACAACGGTGGAAGAGGACAGGTCTGGTTGTTCATCGGGAATATTTTAAAGAACTTCTCGATTCATACAACGAAGCTGTAGAAAATGCCAGGTCTTCTTTCTTCAGCAACCTCATATGCCAAAATAAGAATAATCTTAAGGTTATGTTTGATACCATCTCCAGCATCGTGTCTTCTCCTCCGCAGCAGGCTCAGCTATCTTCAGCTGATGACTGTAACAGATTTCTCCACTTTTTTGAAAACAAGGTGCTGAATCTGAGATCCAGCATTCCACCAGCCCTCCCCCCCTCAGGAGGGGAGGCCCCCCAGTGCTCAGAGTCTTTCACCTCCTTCTCCCCAATTACACTAAATGACTTGACCTCAATAATCAGTCAGATGAAACTCTCATCATGCTCATCAGATATATTAACTCCCTCTGTTTTAGTCGGGTCCCTTGCCTCTATCAGTCCATCTCTGTTGACTATAATCAACAGCTCACTGAGCCAAGGCTGTGTTCCATCTTTCTTTAAAAATGCAGTAGTGACTCCTCTCTTAAAGAAACCCAACCTTGACGCCAGCTCCACCAGTAAATTTAGGCCCATTTCTAAACTACATTTCATCAGTAAAGTACTTGAGAAGGTTGTGGAAACCCATCTCAGATCCTGGTTTTCCAAGTCAAAGATCTCTGACCCCTTCCAATCTGGCTTTCTGAAGCAGCACTCAACTGAGACTGCTCTAGTAAGGGTGCATAATGACCTCCTGATGGCTGCTGATGCAGGGAAATGCTCTGTCATGGTCCTGCTTGACCTCAGTGCAGCTTTTGACACTGTAGACCACAACGTACTACTAAACAGGTTTTATAAATCCCTGGCTGGGATTTCAGGTTCTGCTCTAGACTGGCTCTCTTCTTATCTCACCAACAGAACATTCACAGTGAAGTCCGAAACCTTCTCCTCAGACACTGCTTCTCTAACATGAGGGGCCCCACAAGGTTCAGTTCTAGGGCCTCTACTATTCACATTCTATATTCTTCCCCTAGCTGGCATCATTCAGTCTTTCCCAGACATCTCCTACCACATCTACGCTGATGATATTCAGCTCTATATGTCCTTTATGCCACACCAGTTGGACAGGCTGGCCACACTTGTACTCTGCCTGACCCAGATCAGTAAGTGGCTGTCCAGCAACTTTCTTGTCCTCAATGCTAACAAGACAGAGACCCTGATCTCTGCACCCCCGGAACTTCAGCCAAAAATCGAGCAAGAAATTTCCTCTTTTTGCCCATCAGCCAAGGCCAACATTAGAAACCTGGGAGTTATTTTTGATCCAGCTTTAAGTTTAGACTCACACGTCAAAACCATCTCCCGCTCTTGTTTCTTTCAAATGAGAAACATTTCAAAAGTCCGTAAACTGGTTTCTACTGCAGATCTGGAAAAATCATCCATGCCTTTGTGTCATCACGCTTAGACTACTGTAACGCTCTTTTTACTGGTCTCAGCAAAACCTCCCTCTCACGCCTTCAAGCCATCCAAAATGCAGCAGCCAGACTCCTAACCAAATACAGCAGACGAGCTCACATCACTCCAGTTTTACAGTCCCTCCACTGGCTCCCGGTAGAATTTAGAATACAGTTTAAAGTTTTAGTCCTGACATGTAGAGCTCTTAACAACCAGGCTCCAAGCTACCTATCTGAGCTTTTATCCCACACACCACCTCTCGGAACCTTAGATCCACATCTGAAAACCTGCTGGCTGTTCCTAGAACCAGACTGAAAACCAAAGGGGACAGGGTCTTTCAGACTATTGCACCCAGACTTTGGAACAGTCTACCTTCAAATCTCCATCTCTCTAACACTGTAGGTCTTTAAAAATCATCTAAAAACTCACCTTTTCATCCAGGCGTTCCCTCCCTAAATGTTCAAAAAGATGGCTTTGTTCGGGTTCACACCTTCACTTTGTTTATACTCATGATTTTATTTTCTACGTTTAACACTGCTATTGTTTTTCTGATGTTTTTATTGGTTAGAGGTATTTGACCTGATCTTTATCATGTTGTACAGCGCTTTGTGATTTATATCTGTGAAAGGCGCTATATAAATAAACTTTTACTTACTTACTTACATTGTCCTGTTGCAAAGGCGAAAGTTCAGCTGACAAACTTTTCCTATGGTTGTGATTCAGCTCATAAGTGGCATTTACATCGTTTAGTCAAATTTAGGAAAGCATTGCACTACACCTCTTTCATAACGGTGCACTCGCCCCTGTTTTCTCTGTAGATCACTGACCTTGACCATGCAGATTTCCTCAGCATCAACCACCTGGTCTCTCTCCTGTTCCTCACTCACTCTCTTAAAAAAATCTTCGTATATCCATCTAGCAAACACATTAAAAACATTTTCAATTTCTAATGCCAAAACAAATGCTACTAACCACCAACTGGAGCGTGCAGTGATCAATCTGCAAGAGCATAACCTGCTCTGTAGTCATATGCAGCCCTCTCTCTGCATGCTCAACTACGTCTGCCTGCGCAGATCTCTCCCTGCTGTTGCTCAACTTGCAATTTTACAGAGCAATGTAGCATCTCACCAGACAATCAGACAGCTCTCCATTATGCAATCAAAGCATGTCCAGGAAATACTGCCAGGAAAATTGCACATTTTTCAGATAAAGAGGACTGTATATAATTATATTTAATTAGGCTGAATAACCCTCCTCTTTTCCTGGGACATTTCCACTGTTCACTTCCTTTTACACATCAAGGGATCATTTATGTCTAACCAAACAGAGAAGAAACACTTTATATGTTGAAATTAAAAGTCCTCTTTAACTGAAAAAAGTGCAATTTAACAGTTTTAGGAATGGGCAATGTGTCTTTTCTGGAAGTCAAATATGGTCACCCTAATCATGACACATGAATTACAACAAAGTATTTTGCAGGCAGTGGATGGTGACTGGTAGCTAACCAGCAGCAGAAAGCAGTTCAATAAGCTGTTAAATGGGTTTTTTTTTTTCTGTAAAGAAGTATTTCCTGGGCAAGCTTTGATTGGATAAAACAGAGTTGTCAGTGATTGGCTGGTGGAGAGGCTACTTGTTGAGGAGAGCAGGGAGAGATTTGCATGCGTGGAGACAGAGTTGAGCTCACAGAGAGGGCTGCAGCTGCTGCACACAAGCGCAAAGCAGGTTCTGCTCGTACAGACTCATTACTGTACGCTCAAGTTGGTGGCACTAAATCACTCAATGAACTGGCTGGCTCGTTAATCATGTCGCTTCAGGGGAGTTTTCTGATAATTTTACTTGACATCAAAGCTTTTCATTATGGTTTGCGGCATGTAAACATGCTAACGGAGTTAGCACGTCAGCGCGGTAGCATTTTCCTCTCTCTGAAATCTGAACTATAACCTTGAAATGTTAACGTTGTGCTTCTGTTGCTGTCTTACCCTAATGTGATGTTGAGTGACTTACATTAGCGCTGAGAAGGGTTTGCTCATCGATAGGTTTTACTGTATCGCCCCGCCCCCTGACTTGTCAGCATAGCTGTCAGGGTTCAGGAAATGGAGGAAGTCATTTCTTGATACTTCCGGTATGTGACGGTGTAGTTCTATATTCATTATTATTTCTGTTTCAGACAAAAAAAAACTCCTGTACCAGCTGCACATGTGTCGTGATTATGTTGAGGATGTACATGTAAACAAATAAAGATAAAATACCAAAATAATAGGGGGGCTTGTGAATACTTTAGGGGGGCTGAACCCCCCTAAAACGGACCTAACGACGTCAGCGGTGGGAACCCCCAGACACCCAAAAAAACAAAAATTGCAGTTCCATCCTCATCCGCTAAAGGTTGAACCAGATGAGAGCAAATCCTCATTGACTCCCATGTTAAAAAGCCAATTTCACCGCAGCAATAAACATGTTTACAGCCTGGTTCAAAATCCGTTTTAGGTAGAACTCTTTAACTGCCGGCTGTTTCCTGATCAGAAAAGCCCTTTGCTGCCAGCAGTTATTGAGTGCCTTTACTGTTTTTTGAAGAGTCACAGAACATTGGGCTCGATGATGATGTCAACACCAAAACTACCAAACCACCTCTTACCGTGAATCCTCTAATACAGACCCGGGCCTGTATTTGACTCAAGCTCATCAAGCTCCAGGCCTTTATTGGAAGGAGGGCGAGAATTAGAGGCAGGCCTCTATTTCTATTTGAGCAAAATGAACTAATGGTTCGTTGGAGCTTTTGACAATTAAAATTGTGCCCACATTTTCAAAGTTAAACACATTTCTTTTAACAACGGTAGTTTCTGCTTCAGCCATCTCCCCCTCCCCCTGCGCAGCGGCCGCAAACTCACTGATGCACCTGCAGCCTCTCGGAGTTCCTGCTGCTCTAAACATTAAAATAATTATTTCATTTTCTGTTCCTCACTTCTGATTACCTTCAATGGTGTCTGTCTGTTGCAACCACCAGGTACAAAAACTAACTTGTTTTTATTTGACTATTTTTCTGTCCTGCCTGTTTATTATCTTCCTGCATCTCCTCTCAATCCTAAAGAGTAACTGCTACCTGGGTTCATATATATTCACCTCATGAGTTACCTTTGAACTGCAGTTCTAAAAGATCTACCGACCGCCAAACAGCGGAGTGCTCGCTGCTTGCCGGCCACATCAGTGTTCGGTGCGTCACCGGATGACAAGGTGATGCGCCCCGCTCCACAGCGAAACACATCAGGCGCAAATAGAAGACAGAAAACATTAAAGGAAATGAACCGACATGATCGATCACGTGATAAATTAGTTTTTGAGGTGGCGACACCTGATTTGATAATGTGACTGTGGCCGTGCTCAGGACGCAGATCTACCGACCGCAAAAACAGCGGAGTGCTCGCTGCTTGGTGGCCGCATCAGTGATCGGTGCGTCACCGGAGGACAAGGTGATGCGCCCCGCTCCACAGCAGCGAAACACATCAAGCGCAAATAAAAGACAGAGAACATTAAAGGAAATGAACCGACATAAACAATCGCGTGTCAGTACCGACGCTCTGGCACAGCGCGTTGCCCCCCCCCCCCCGAGCGCAGGAGCTTGTCACCTGCTGACAGCAGGCTGCTGTCTTTTCCGAGGGCTGCATCTTGCCGGTCATTATCACGTGACAGCGACTAGTCATGACAGGCATAATAAGTCACTATAGTGAAGTTGACTAGTTCATACAACCCCTATTGCTCCCCAGTGTTCTGCAGCGCACGTTCTCTTTGAACTTGATGTTGTAATGACCTGGCTGGGGTTGTAAGCCAGGTGCATTCTGGGTATTGTGTTATATGTGTTTCCTATCGTTCTGCTAGTTCCTATGTGCTGATTTGCGTGTTGTGTGAGTGTTATGTAAGCCACAGGGAAGGTGATGTGTGTTCTGTGGAGCGGGTTGAATTATGGTTAACTGACACCGTGACTCTGTGTGGTAGGAGCGTGATAGAGGATCGGTGTCTGTAGCGTTACAAAGTGTTGAAGAAAAAGCCTAATAAAGGTCTGTGTGAACCTCTACTGCCTCCTGCTGGTTGATCTGGGGACTATAAACCTGCTGCTGAGATGCTCGGTGTCCTACAATATCAAATTTTCGCCTCCTCTTCATCCTCCGCATGGTTAAAGGTCTATCACTGGCAAATCAAAAGTGAGACGATGACACAACCGCCCCCCGTACTTGCTTGTTACCACATTCCACCCGGCCACAAGAGACCGGCCATTATTCACCTCTGCCGACTCCGACACCGGCCAAAATATGAGACCCGGCCATTAATTGAATACAGGCCTGTATTAGAGGATTTACGGTACATCAGGAAGAATCCACGTGTTTCTAGTGTTATCCATTCTTTCATAATCCGTTGTCGAATTGTGAGCGGCAGAAACTTTTCCGGTTCGCGCCTCACTTCTTTTACAGCAGCGGCCCAAAGCGATCTCCTAACACATGGATTTTCTGCTTCCTGATCATGTGACATGTGATGTACGCAGAAGAATATTAGCTTTAGGGATGTGACATTTGTTCTCACAGTGAGTGGGGGCTCGTTCTAACGCCCGCCCAGTAAAAAAATGCAAATGACAACTTTAGTTGTCAATGGCTGTAAAGGAGTTAATAGATCTAGTTTACATTCATTACAACTCTGAGAGGGGTGAACTGTTTGAAACTCTTCCGTTTATCCATCCATACATCTATTTTCAGCCACTGATCCAGGGTTGGGTTGCGGGGGCAGTGGCCTAAGCAGGGAGGCCCAGACTTCCCTCTCCGCCACTTGGGCCAGCTCCTCCGGGGGAATCCTAAGGTGTTCCCTGGCTATCCGAGATACATAGTTCCTCCAGCATGTCCTGAGTCTTCCTTTTGGTCTCTTCCTGGTTGGACGTGCCTAGAAAACCTCACCTGGGAGGCATCCTGACTGGATGCCTGAACAATCTCAACTGGCTCCTCTCGATGTGGAGGAGCAGCAGGTCTACTCCGAGCCCCTCCCGGATGACCAAGCTTCTCACCCTATTTCTAAGGGAGAGCCCAGCCACCCTAAAGAGAAAACTAATTTCAGCTGCTTGTATCCGCAATCTCATTCTTTAGGTCACTACCCAAAGTTTGTGATCATAGATGAGGGTAGGAACAAGTCTTCACCATGACAGATCGGTACAACAAAATAAAGTGCAGAAATATAAGTTCACTTACTGATAAAAATGATGCAGAGACTTCTTGGATGATCTCTTGGTGCAATCAAAACTGAAGTTGAATCAAGCCACCAAAGGTCAGACTTTAAACACCGGTGTGATGCTGCATCAGTAAATATAAACGACTTTGTTATTTGAAGCTATGATGTTTTATGACTAACTGGAGGCTGTGCTTAACTCTTTTTATGTAAATTTTCTCCTCACCAGCATCCTGGCGATGATTTATGGACATTTTAAATGTGTGACAGTAAAAAAAAAATGACAGCTGCCTCTTTTTCTCTTCCAGTAAATGCTCTTTTAATGCTCCTCTGGGATCAATACGATTGAACAACACTCTTAATGACAGAGTTAGTCTAATGAGTATTTGGGGCTCAGGCTAAAGCACATCCAATGATTGTGTACAAAGAACTTTTCATGCTTTGGGTTTGTGAAATAGACTTCTGTGAGGGCATGGACAAAGGTAATGGGTGATGAGGTAATTTCAGCAGACAAAAGACACAAGACTGGTGCCATTATTTGCTAGGGAAAACCAGAATAGGCTGGAAAGTGAAGGGAAGAGGGACATTTAGAGACAGACAGCCAGAGACAGAGGGTGATTAGGGTTGGACATGGTGCCACAGCTAGGCTGGATCTATAGAAAGAGCCTCTTAACATGATGTATGAGGAACACAAAAAATACACTCAGAGCTGGTCAAAGTGGTCCTGCGCTGCCAGGGAGGCTGGAGGAACAATAACTTGGTTGGGTAGTGTCGGCATTGCTGTATTTCTTTTGCCTCGTACCAGGTAACAATAATATTAAAGTTACAGCGTGGGCGGTTATTCTACATCATGACTGTTGCCTCGTTAAGAGGATTTGCACAAAAGTCTGTTCTTATCAGTACTTTAAGTTGTTTTTAAGAAAATGGTATTAAAGCTTGTTTTTAGTTAAACTGACAGGAATAAAATGTTTAGTATAGAATATACACTTGATTATTCACCAAGAAAAAAATTAACTGTAATTCAGCTTTTCATACATTCCCTCTTTCGTTTTTTATCCAAACAGTTCTTTTACCGTCCTGTCAGGGTCTCAGGAGACCTGGTGTTCATCTCCACCAGCCAATGGTCAGGAGAAGAGACCAGACTATCTGGGGAAATGCACTGATGCAAGGGAAGAACATGCAGAAAGAAATCAACCCAACTCAACCCAAACTTTATTTATATAGCACCATTCACAGAAAATAATTCACAGTGAGCTTCACAGGATAAAAGATGAAAGATTAAACAACAAAAGATAAAAAGTAGGGCAATAAAACCACAGCAATAAGATACCATTAAAATGCTTTAACCCAAAGGTCAATGAAATAATGAGTCCTTTCAGTAGTAGTGCAACAGAACTTCAATCCTGTCCTTCTCCATGTCTTGATGGATCCTCTCATTAAGACTGTGGAACACCAGTTCATACCTGGTACAAATGTTTCTGTACACCAGGGCTATTCAATCCTGCTCCTGGAGGGCCGGTATCAAGCATGTTTTGGTTTTAATCCTGCTTCAACACACCTGATTTCAATCAGCAGGTGATTAACAGGCTTCTGCAGAGCCCAATGAGCTGCTGAACAGGTGATCCAACCACTCAGGCCCTGTCCACACGTAGCCAGGGATCTGCCAAAACGTAGATATTTGTCTACGTTTTGGCCTGTCATCCACACGAAAATGGAGTTTTTTCACACGAAAACGGATCTTTTTAAAAACTCCGGCCAAAGTGAAGATCTGTGTTTTCTCCGTTTTGGGTGTCTGTGTGTGGACAGACAAAACCGGAGTTTTAAGGTCCACAACGTCACTTTCCGCGACAAAAAATGCTGACATCACGTGTGCGACCTGTGTTTACACTAGCCGACAGCATGGATGCCCTCAGAGCTGCGCTCAATTTATCAATTGTCCAAGCGCTTTCTGCTTGTTTGTTTCTGCAAGCGGAATTACTGCTCCTTGCGGAAGACCACAGACGAAGGACGAGGTTAAGAACGGCTATTGCCCGGCACCTGGCTTCTCCAAGTACTGCCGCCTACAGGTCTGGCATGTCCTTAACAACGTATTTATCCGGGTACGTGTGGACAGAGTTTTTGTTTTAAACGAGGTGGTGTGGATGCAAGTTTTTGGAGGGGCGGATATTCGTTTATAAAAAAAAAACCCGGCTACGTGTGGACTAGGCCTCAGTCTAGTGTGTTGGACTAGAAAAACTAGAGAAACAACTAAAACCACTAAAACATGCTGGATACTGGCCCTCGAGGCCCGGAATTGAATAGCCCTGCTGTACACTATTCTGACCTCGTTGCCTGCAAACATCCCGCATCCTGCTGTACCAGGAATATGTATACTGTCTGCTTGTGCTGAACCTATGACAGCTCCCCTTTTTCGAAGACACTCATGTTGAAGGTTAATATTTGTGTCTTTCTTCCTGATATAATCCAGGAAGGACAACAGGGCTGGCAGGTTGGCTCGGAGGTGCTGTCAATTGCTAAGAAATGACCCAGCCATAAATAGGCAAACTACATGGGTGCCAACAGGGTTTGTTTGTGGTTTCCATAGTGGCCCCACAGGAGTTTGACCCTGTAGATGCACATGTATGAGTCAAACCATCTGGGTTCCCTATGAAAACCTATGTAAGACCTGTTAAAATCAACCAACCAATCAATCAATCAAATTTATTTATATAGCGCCTTCTCACGGGCCAAGGGCCAAACAAAGTGCTGCACAACAAAAAGTGACACAAAATGACAGACAAGAGTAAAAACATCTAAAAGCAATTCAAAGATCAGACTAAATCGTGTAGCTAAAATATGAGTAGGAAGACACAAAATTGCAACAACCTCCCCTTAGCGAGATTATCGAGTAAAAGCTATAGAATAAAAGTGAGTTTTCAGACGCTCTTAAAATTGCTGAGCGAGGGGGCCTGTTTGACACCTGTAGGCAGCTCACTCCAGAGCTCCAACCCCAGTTGTGAGAAGGCACGACCCCCTCGTGATTTGTGCCTGTGCTTGGGTATGACCAACAGTCCCTGCTCCGCCGACCAAAGGAGCCTTGACGAAATGTAAGGATGAATCAGATCTGATAGATATCATGGAGCCAACTCGTTCAAACATTTAAAAACAAACACCAGAACCTTAAATGAAATCCTAAAACAGGCCAGAAGCCAGAGCAGGGATGCTAAGATAGGTGTGATGTGCTCAGGCCTCCTGGTTACCGGTCAGTAACCTGGCCACCGCATTCTGGACCATCTGAAGTTTCTCTATGGAGACCTGCTTGATGCCTGCATAAAGTGAGTTACAGTAGTCCAGCCTGGTGATGATGAATGCATGGATGACAGTTTCCGCATGTTTGTGTGAAAGAAACGGCTCAATCCTAGCTATTTTCCTGAGATGGAAGTAGCAGGATCTGATCGTTCCGTTGACCTGGCTGTCCAGTCTGAGCTCCACATCCAACTTCACCCCAAGATTGGTGACCACCACCTTCTCAAACGATGCTGATGACAGAGAGTCAACCCCTTGGGCACATCCGTGTCTGCTTGTCGGGCAAAACAGTCTGAGTTTTACGCCCAGAAAATTCGGAGCCATCTAAAATCTATGTGGACAAACCCCTGTGGGCCCACCATGGAAAACACAGACAACCCCTGTTGGCACCCACACGGCTTGACTTACATATCCATATGGGGCCCACTGAGGCATGCTGCCTGGGGAGTCTCTGGAATATCCATGAATGAAGGCAGACAACTCTGTAGGAATGCTACAATATACTTATTGCATGTTTTATTCAGTATTCCTTTATAAACTCATACCTACAAATTTATAATTAGGTTAAGGAACCTGGATTCTCAGTTACATCCAGAAGAAACGTTACAGGATTTGTCATATGTTATCATGTCAGAAAACAGGTACATGCTGTAAACTGACACTGTGACGTTCCTTCTCCAGGGAGCCACAAAGACATACTGCTGTCAGAGTGGGTGTGCCTCGCACAATGTAACTTGCAATCACTGTCATTCAGCAAATACACTCATCTGGAGAGATGACTGCTTTCTGCATATTATATCAACAAGAAATCTAATAACAATAGGTCTGGAGAATAAATATATCGAGGGACAAAACTAGAGAAATATCAGTGAAGATGACGTAGGACAAAACAACATAACTAAAGGTTAGCAAAAAACCTAAAATGTTTTTAAGATTTCCGCTGATTGAGCCACACAAGCAGGACAAATCAAGAGTGATGCAAAAGAGAATGAAACAGATGAAATAATAAGAACAAAGACGTGTCCACGTTTGAGTTTTCATGTACTTCTGTGTCCCTGTGTGTCTATGTCTTTGTGCCTCAGCACTTGAATGTATTTGGTAGGACACAAAATCATTTACCTCTATGTAAGTCAACAACAAAAATCTTATTTGTTTTAATAGACAAACACGTAGATCCTGTTTGGTTTGAGAAGCTTTTCACCTTTAGAAAGCTGAACTAAAACAAACAAATGAACAAAAACCTGATTTGAGACATTTTCTTTTGCTGAAGGTTTGATCATGGAGAGAACACATTCAGTTCAAGTTCTACTCCATCTGTTTCAGGGGGATCCTTGGGTGGTCCCAGGCCAGAGTGGATTCCAGTTTCCACCAGCAAGTTCAAGAAAACTGAAGGATGAGGGAAACAAGGGGGCATCGTCTTCAAATACTGACTTCCAATTTCCAATTCCAAATTTACTTATAAAGCACATTCAACAAGGCTTTACAACCAAACAAGACGCTGTACACTAAAAATGTTAGTTAATTAAACCGGCGTTATACAGTCATGTAGTACAGAGATAAAAGATAAAAAGGAAATACAACAAAATTCCTAAAACTAACAGTTAAAAATCAATAAAACACAGGGAGAATAAAAAATAAGAAAAACATTTTAAAAAGAACCTCAATAATACGGAAGCTGATATTGTGTATTCCATTTTTAAACAATGTAGTTGTAAGTGAGGTTCATAATACTTCTTTTGATGGAGAGAGGCAGTGGGTCTATTCCATAATTTCCCCGGATGTTGGAGTTCCTCACCTTCTTTCTAAGGCTGAGTCTTGCGATCTCTGAAAGGAAAATCCTTTTAGCTCCTTGCTCTTTCAGTCATGAGCTGGATCTCATGGCTGAAAGGTCCTCTGGACTTTAGACAAACTAATAAACAAATACCTTTGTTTGGGTCAATGCCTTCTTCACTGTCCATGACAGAATCAGTGGTCATTACTGCAGAAGAAGCCATGAAACGTTGGATCTCTTACTTCATTTTCACTCATCAAAGTTACCTGGCTGTTTGAAGTCCTCCACTCCTAGAAAAGATTCACTCCTAACCCAGAAGGAGCGCTCCGAAAACCAAACACCGGTTTGAATCAATCATTTCTAAAAGCCAAAACCTTTTAAAATAAGTCAGACAGTAGAAAGAAAAAGTCTGAGAATGCCCCATTCCCTCTGAAGCTACTATTACTCAATGTGTGGTATCACACAACAACACAAGTATAGCGTGTGGTGTGTAAATTAAATAATGGAAAAGATCATACGATTATGCTGAGTGTAATCTTTTAATCCCTAATCCAGATAAAGGGTGGTAGAATCTGATAACTCTGATACACAATGCCCCCTGTCGTGATATCATCAGATAAAAGCTGCACCATATCTGCTCCTCACTGGTTTTCACTTGGTGTTTTTGTATTTACTCACACGGTGTCTAAGGCTATCGAACAACCGGCTGTGAAATAAAGAGGTGTTATCTGTTTTAGAAAATACTTTAGGAGCATCTATAGCTATCTATGTCTCCTAACGGGTTCAATAGCAGCTATGACTGAACAAGATGTCATGTATAAAACCCACAAAAACTCTGAAAATAAGTATGTATGTAATTCAAAACTATACGCGTATGCTAGTGAGCATTGCTAATGGAACAGAAACTAAGTCAGAAAGAATAATAACAGTAATATCGGGTGCCAAAACGTGATGCTTTGATCAACAGAGAAGATAACAGTAAAGATGCAGTTTATTAGAGTGCTAGTACATCTAAAGAGAAAGCTCTCAATGACATGAGGAAAACGTTATTTGAACAGTTATTTTTAATGGGAAATTATTAAACAATCTTAGGAAGCAGGCTGAGGTAGCAAACTCAAAGTGCAATATTAAAAGTGCAAAACATAAAAAAAGTATAGTCTTTCACTTAAGTCCTGTTTCAATTTTTCTTAATGAACTTTGACTCCTGCACACAGCATAGACGTAGAAGAGTAGACGCTGCACCAACCGCTACTGCCTATGTTTGGCCGTATTTGCAGGTGCTACTTTTTATAAACCATGGTTAACAGGATGTTTTAGCTAGGCTTTAGCTCCAGAAAAGCTCCGTGGAGATCTGGAGCTAGATCGGCGAAAGAACGCATTCATAAACCTGTTAGCGCATGCCAGGACGAATGCACTCACTTTTACGTTCATCAGGCAAAATACAAACGAGTTCAGTTCATAAAAAAAAAATAAAATTATAAACAATCGTTCAATGAACGCGTTCGGGCACAAAACTGAATAGTAGTTATGAGGAACTGTATTCCGTTACAGTTACTATTTGTGAGTGATCCAGTCAAAGGAGTAGAGGACTGCAGGAAATCTCCAAAAATAGAGGCGCTTTAATTTCCTTTTCTTTTAAAATATCCTCACAAAAATAGCTCAAGCTCATAAAAGAGGTCAAACAAACAAACTGAAACTCAATAAACTGCTAACTTAACATGCTGACTGAAACTATAACTGACCTAACAAACAAAGACACACAAGGGTATATATACACACTGGCTGATCAGACCATATGAACAATAGGGATTACTAGACAAACATTTACTAACTAAAACTAAAACCACAAATCAGTAGTCAGATTGTTAATAAACCTAAACACCCTAACCCATAAACCTAACTATTTTACTTCAAACTTAAATTAATTTACAAATGACAAAATAATAAACTAAAGGAAATCCTTCAGTCCCCTCTTCAGGGAGCTATTGGTTTGGCCCCATCAGCTCCTCCTGTATTTAGCTGACAGAACCCCTTCACCACTGTTTGCCTGTCCCATCTCAGGAAGCAGGAAGTGGAGAACCGGTAAGAGAAAACATAAATTAACTTAAATTGAACAAATGACAGGCATAAAATACAGCAGTTAACTAAATGTGTGTGCTTACAATCAGAACTAATGCATTTAAGCCATCTAAACAATAAATCCAAAGAAAAATAAATGTACAAACTGAAATCATGAAAGTGCATGAGTGTACTAACGTTCACTGTTGTGTGGACATGGATGTGGCCATCACACTATTTTTTAACATGGTAATTAGAATAGTTACTTTTGTAATACCATTGGAATACTGTTTTCTACTTTCCACTCGAAAGATGAATAAAACAATTTTGGGCAATGAGTGTCTCTACATTGTGTAGATTATATAGTCTGGCCACGGTCCACTGACGGTCGTGGGGCAGGATCTGCAGTTGTCTTTCAAACTGTCTCCGCATGCAATTGGATAACAATGTGACACACTCATCACTATGGATGTCAATCAACGAGGCAAGAAAAACACAAGTCAAAAAAGGGGCAACAGTGGCACAGGAGTTAAGTGCTCACCCTGTAATCGGAAGGTTGCAGGTTCAAGCCCCGCTTGGTCTGTCGCTGACATTGTGTCCTTGGGCAAGACACTTAATCCAACTTGCCTGCTGGTGGTGTTCGGAGGAACCAGTGGCGCCTGTGACTCTAGAAGGTGCTATATCAAATACAGGCCATTTAAAATAGTCCATTGTTGATTAAGTTGTTTTAAACAAGCCGTCGCAGTCTTTGTATCTGTAACATCCCGCCCACCGACAGAGTGTTGTGACTGGATCGCTACAGAGCTGCTGTCATCGTTTCCATGATGTCTGTGATAGTTTTGCTCAGTAGCAGTAACATCCCACCAACCTGTTAGGAATCTTGGTGTGACCTTTGACCCAGCCCACACCCGGGATTCTCATGTCAGTTCTCTTGTTCGCTCTTCCTTCTTCCATCTCAGGAACATTGCTAAGCTGAGTCCCATTCTGTCTCGCTCTGAACTTGAGACAGTTCTCCACACCTTCATCTCCTCACGCTTAGACTACTGTAACTCTCTTTTCACATGTCTGAGCAGAACCTCCCTGAACCGTCTACAGCTGGTTCAGAATGCCTGTGCTCGGCTTCTGACCAAGTCCTCCAAATACACCCACATCACCCCGCTTCTCCTCCAGCTTCACTGGCTGCCAGTCAACTTCAGGGTTCATTTCAAGATCCTGGTTCTGGTCTATAGGGCCTTACATGGACATGGTGATCTTCTCAGTCCCTACTTCCCCAACAGGTCCCTGAGGTCCAGTGACAATAGCCTACTGGTTGTGCAGCACCAGGCTAAAGACCAAAGGTGAGAGATAATTTGCTGCTGTGGCCCCCAGACTCTGGAACTCTCTCCCCCTGAGCCTGAGATCAGTGGACTCAGTGGTCTCCTTTAAAAAGCAGCTAAAAACTCACCTGTTCAAGCTGGTTTTTGGTGTGACCTTCATCACCCTCTCCTTAATCTGCTCTTTCTACTTATTCTGCCTTTTCTGAGATCCACTGATTTCCCTCTTTCCTATTCCTTTTCTTTCTTCCTTTCCTTACATAATTCAATATTTTTTATCACAATATTTCTTCGAATTTTAAACATATTTTTAATCATCTTTTGATAACTTTGTTGTACTTTGATATTGTTTTTGTTTATGTGAAGCACCTTGTGATTTTTATCTTGAGAGGCACTATATAAAAGATTGTTGTTATTTTTTTTCTCAGTGTCCTGTCTGGCTGTGAAGCAAACAGAGTTAATGTCTGAATGCTGGTGACAAGCCTTACAGATTTACTCTCAGGTGGAGTATCAAAGATTTTGCTTTTAATGTCACGCCTGATACTTAAAACTTTATTGTTATTGTTTTTTGAATGATTTGTAATTCCGACCAGACACGGAGTCAGAGGTGAAAGAGAAAGACAGAGACAAAGGGGGGGGGGGGGGCACAAAAATAAACAATCAGTGATGAACAGGGGTCTGCTTCTAGACCTGCAGAAAAAGGACACACAACAATACAACAGGAGCAAACTATCACTGCGTCAACCTGATGAGGAAATATAACAACAACATTGTTTAACTGAACAATCACACAATAATAAATCACAGTGCATTTAGTGCCAACCAAAGCCTTAAGACATGTGTTGAACGTGCCCAAGTCCATACTTATGAGAGCACCATGTGAGCACCTGTGTGTGTACACGCGCTTGTATACGTAAGGTTTCTCTATAGGAGCGTCCAATAGAGAGTGTGAGGGGCCACAGATCTGCCCCCCAAAGAAGTGTGGAAGATGGAGGGAGCTCCAAGTCTCAGAGATCCAGGAGCTGCCCCTGAGCGCAGGGACCCCAGGGAGACTGCAACCAGAAAAGCCCCTGCCCCCACGAGGGGCGCAGAGGATTGACCCAGGGAGCCAAAACCAGCAGCCGGCAGAGTCCTGGGAGATATCAGTAGCAAGCCCCAGGCCCACCCGCAGCTTCTCACCCCCCAGGCGACCGAGCACGGAACCCAGCGATTGTTTTCTTTCTTTTTTGTTTCTTACCTGGCTGGCAGAGTGCTGTGATTGGACCGCTTCTGATGTCAGTCAATGGGGCAGTCTGCCATTACATCGTGAAAGACATAAAACATAAAAAAACATTAAACAAAACATAGTTTTTCTAAATAAACATGCTGAGAGTTGGTTAGCAGCTCCTGTATAAAAGTATTACTTTATTACAGAAACAGACATATAATCTACTGACACAGAAAAACAAAGCAACTAAAATATTTAAATTGTTTTATTTATATTTTCCCAGTCAATACATAATGTTTACCATTAATATGCCCTTTTAACTCCTGCTGGAGTAGCTACCAATGCATATTGTGACATTTAATAGACTTAAATGCAGTTTGTATGTATTTAGTAAGTATTTAGTATTTTTAAGTATTTAGAATATAGTACCGGGATTAAGCAAAGTAACAGAACATGTTACAAAAGCAGGTATTCAGTATTCTGTAACTGAATACAAACACAAAGTATTCTCCCCAGCACTGCATATAGACGTACAACTCTTAGAGAGTACTAGTGGGTGATTTATTGGGATATTCTAAGTACAGTTTTTACAAATATAATTTTGGTAACCTCAGACAAAAATAGCAAAGAAGCATGTGTTTTGATGTTGTTTAAGGTAGCTCTCCACTGCCGTTGTTTTCTAGCATCAGGTTGATCCTATAAACAGTGGCCCTTAGAATGACTAAGAATGTTTACGTCCAATCGCATAAAAGGAGTGTGCAGGAGCTCCATGCAGTTTTTTAATAATAAAAACAGCATTCCCCAATAATCTCAATGATAATTTTCTTTTATCGATTGCAAGAAACTAAACTTTATGAGCCAAAAATCTAAAACTAATAGCAGGAGACAGCCGGGAGATGGAGGAACATGAAACTGTGACACCTGCTAGACAGAAAAAGCATTGCTGTTAAACAAAATATTACATTTTGCAAAGTGACACCCTGTAAGTCCACATCTCATAAAAGTATTTTATTTTTTTATTTTTATTTTTTTGCCTCCTTTACCAATTATTTAGATAACAGAGTGAGATTGAGAAAATAATAGGTATTGTTACCCTTGAGCTCTTCAAATAAAACTAATTACTCACATTTAGTGATGGCAGAGCTGTAGCGTACTCGCTGGGAGATTCCTTCCCTTGGCTTTTCGCCACACGACGGTCATCAAAGCATCCTAGACAGAGAGCACTTGGTTTTTCAGAAAAAGGAAAATGAGGTAATCATTTGCAAAGAACAGCTCTGTTTCTTCTTCTTTGCCCTTCTTATTTTTGTTATCCCACGAGTGTCTTTGTTCTCTGTCCTTTCTCATCTACTTACTGTCCTCTTGTCTCATTTTTCACCTGTTTGCCTCTAATATACTGTACTTGTTGAAATAGTTTTCTGAATCATAAAATTACCAGTGCCTAGTTAAAATCTATGCAACGTTCTTCCTAACCCAAGTTAAGCCACAAGCCTTTCTGACTTTTTAGGTTACATCACTTGATTAATGAACTAGCAGGAGAAGCCTTTGGTCAGCATGGCTGTAATACTGAAAAATGGATCAGGCATGGGCAAAACTAATGGACTTGTGGTCCTTAATTATTCAAGACAAATGTCACACTAAATGTCATGAAACAATGTTTAATCCACATTTGCAAAAGGCAGAAAAGATTTCAAAAGAGAATGTGTGAGCGTGCAGAAGCTGAAGACTGGATCGTCTGCAGCATTATTTCTATTGAAGCCAGAGTTTTGTTACAACAGAAACAAAAGGCTCTGCAAGGTGCCTGTGTGGGCATTTTAGCACCGTCTATGTACAAATTTAAGTATTTACATGAGCGTAATACATTGTGTAAACTACTTTTTTTTGCACAGCAAATTACCTCTGGTGCAATGTGAAGACTGGATATTAAAAATTAAACAAATAAATAAATAAACAACTTTTGTTAATCAGTTTTTCACCACTCATCCAATATCGGCTCATGAAGAACCAGAATCGGGAAGGAAATCCAAACATTCACACCTGGCTCAGGATAAGTATCCCTAAAGGTCTCGTTCCAGGGTTATGAGCTTGGAAAACTTTTCAAGGAAGTCAGCCAGGAAGCAGCTTGAGTTCAGCGTGGTTTTCTCTGCTCATGAAGAACGATTTACTGTAAGAGTTTTGCTGTCACCTTTTAGTTCCTAGGACTAGGCTTTAAAATAGTAAAAAAGCAAAACATTTTCATAAAGAGTATGGATATTTCCTTTCTATCAGATGTTGATATTTGCATAAAATACTGTAAAAAATAGATATATTCACTAATAGATTTAAGTGTTAATGGTAATTCAGTGATTTCATTAAAATCTGCTTAAACCCATAAAACCATGATTGATTTTTAGCTTCAGGTGCCATTGTGACATCAGAGCCGTAGGTTGCAGAGCCCAGGACCTCCAATGTGCTTGTGTGACACATACGTCTTGATTGGACACCCTGAAATAAATTTACTGAGGACTTTTTCTGATTTGACAGGAACTTTGAGAAGTACTTGATGTTTTCCTTACGTTAGTAAACAAAGGCAGCCGTGAGCAGTGTTGAGACTGATATGAAGCACACTGCTTCCTGCTCTCACTGAGACTGCTTTGTGCTCCTCGCAGCGGGCTGTCCTCTTGCTGCCGCGGCTAGAGCGACCGGTCTGAGCTGCAGTCAGAGTAGATGTTTACTCCAACATATCCAGACTGATAATGAACGGTGCATGTGGGAAGATGCTGCTGGCTGATTCTCTCTGCCAATCAGCCCCACGGGGCGATCCTCTGCGCCTCTCGAGGGGAGCGGGGGCTTTTCTGGTTGCAGTCTCGCTGGAGTTCCTGTTCTCTGGGACAACTCCTGGATCTCTGGGACTTGGAGCTCCCTCCGTCTCCTGCACATCTTTGGGGGGCGGATCTGTGGTCCCTCACACTCTCTATTGGATGCTCCTATAGAGAAACCTTACATAAACAAGCGCGTGTACACACCAGGGACGAAATTTTGATTTCAGAAGTGGGGGGGACACAGCAGGCTTGTGCGGATTTGGGGTGGGGGTGTTATGTAAAGACCCTTTGACACGTCACATGCCCATCTCAATAATTTTTCCATCCTCAATATATATATATATATATATATATATATATATATATATATATATATATATATATATATATATATATATATATATCAAAGTTAAAAAATGTACAACTCTATTATCATTAATATTTATTATCATTATTGAAGTGCAGTTTTGGCTGTTGACAATGGATAGGCCATTGTATTTATTGTTTTGGGTCTTTTTTTTATTGTTTTTGGTGCAACATTTTCTAACAGGGAGTGAGATTCTTTTTTTTATTTAATTTTTGTTTGTTATTTTTATTCATTTAGAAGTTCTGGTTCTGGACATTTCAATGTTAAATGAAGGTTTATTTGTTGCATTTTAAAGGGTGTACTTGCATTATTATGATATATTAACATTATATTAGTGGTTATTTTGGTCTAGATAATGTTGACAATATCGCTTATCATCAACAATTTGTTGGACAAAATATCATCCAGCAAAATTTGTTACTTTCCCAGGCCTAGTCAAAAGTATAAAAAGTATTTATACATAAACGGTCCCTCCTGAGATCTGGCCGTTATTTCATTTGCTGTGTTAGAGGACATGCTGAACTAATGTTTTACACATGATCATCACCCTAACATTTGTCACAATGATCAATTTTATGTCTATCGTATCTTCATTATTTCAACCTCACCTGTGAGCCTCCAGCCTCTGCTCCATCTCCTCCAGGCTCTCGTCCTCCATCTCCTACAGCCTCTCCTGCTGTACCTTCACCGGTCTCTCCTCCTGCATCTCTGTCAGTCACCTGAAAAAAAGATGCATGAACTATAAACAGTGGGAGATTTTGGAATGGAACAAACAGAAATATTTACAGGATGGTTCTAGTATGATTCACAATTATTATTAATATAATGTGTAAATTATTCATTACCAATTTGAGTGTATAAAAACATATTAAATATGTTTTTTCCCTTAAAAGTGTTTAAACAGTTGTTGCATTTCAACACACAAAAAATAAATGGAAAAAATAAGATAAATCTAATGAAAAGAGTACATCTTTGACATTAAGCTTAAAAAAATCTGTTGACAATGATGATACTGTTCATTTTTCAGAGCTTTTTAATGTGAACATATACATTGCAATAGATAAGTTTACAATAAAGTTAAATGATAAAAGTTTTGAAGTTACACTTCTACTACTACTACTACTAGTAATAATAATCATGATGATAATAGTAATAATAATAATAAATAATAATAATTATAATAATACGAATAAATTGTGTCTGAGGAGTCAGTTATGTGGAGGAGATGCGTTTGTAAAAGTTAGTTTTGAGTATGTGTGTGAAGGAGGAGGTGAGTCTGAGCTTAATGCAGCGGTGTCACATGTCCAACTTACGTTTTGACTTTGAAAGAAGTCTCTTATATCCACTTTCGTTTCTTGACATGCTGCCTCCTGGCTGTGCCTAACTACCAAAGACTCACAAATGAACACTTATTCAAATGTTATATAATGGAAGCTGAGCTGAGCTCTGATATTACACAGCGTCTAGTTGACGATGTGACTCAGTACCGGTGTTCCCTAGCGGCTCCAAACTAGCAAAACAACGTGAGCACGTTCTGTTTACAACTTGAGTGACAGCAGCAACAGCCAATAATACGTTAGCAAGTATCAGCAGAGCCAATAGATTAGCTTTTGGGTGGGTCTAATAGGAAACCGGTTTCCGTTTCGGTCCTAGTGCTCAATCAAATCCATTTAATGGAGCGTAATAATGTTTTTGGACGGAAAAAAGTGAAGGGGACCGAAACTGCCTTTTGAAAAAGTGGGGGGGACATGTCCCACCCGTCCCCCCCCCCCAAAATTACGTCCCAGGTACACACACAGGTGCTCACATGGTGCTCTCAAAAGTATGGGCTTGGGCACGTTCAACACATGTCTTAAGGCTGTGGTGGGCACTTAATGCACTGTGATTTATTATCGTATGATTGTTCAGTTAAACAATGTTGATTATATATTTCTTCATCAAGTTGACGCGGTGATAGATTGCTCTTGTTGTATTGTTGTTGTGTCCCTTTTTTTTTTGCTTTTGTTTCTTCTCTCTTTCTGCAGGTCTAGAAGCAGATTCTTGTTCATTATTGTTTATTTTTGTGGCCTCTCTGAATTACTGGCATTGTTTGGGCTTTTGCACGATATTCAGATTTTTCCATCCTTTCTCTGGAATTGAAGCACGGCATTCCCCACATAACACGAGTCTGTTCCCTTTGCACTCCTCTACATATAGTTTAACTCAACACTTGACTTCACTCTGGGCCCTCCCCGTTTAGAGGCATTCATTTTGAATGGCTTGAAAGACAAAAGAAAAAAGAGGAAGAAATAAAAGTGTGAGATGAGTCTCCTGGTTAATTTTCCATTGCCTTGGGACTCCGGCTGAACTCACGGCTCATTGGCTCGGCGTCCCAGCCTCCACTGACACAGACAGACAGTGATGATTGCTGCATTTTCTCTCATAACTGCAGCTTTTTACAAAGTCATTTCTGTAATTACTCATTATTAGCCATTGTTTTATCATACCATAATTAACAACTGAAATATGAAAACCCAATGAAGCAAAATCACAGACGTGACCTGAAATGGAAATTAACCATTATTTTCCATTTTAATTACAAAGAAAATGTAGTCATCTGCTACATCAAGTCTAGAGCGAGGCCAGTGAATAAAAATCACTGGGAATTGGCTGAGCAAATGTAGTTTGTTTCAGTGTTTCTAACTGAAGACATAATATGTGGAGCTGTAGAAAGTATTTTTTTATTTTATGTTTGTTTATTTGGCAGACACTTTTATCCTAAGCAACTTACAATTTATAACCTATAGGGCATGTTGTGATGTGTGGGGGAAACCGGAGTACCCGGAGGAAACCCACGCATGCATGCGGAGAACACGCAACTCCACGCTGGGCTGCATGGTGGCGCAGTTGTTAGCACTGTTGCCTCGCAACACGAAGGTTGCAGGTTCGAAACTTGGCTGTGGCCTTTCTGCGTGGAGCTGTGTGTTCTCCCCATGAAATTGTAAGTTGCTTTGGAGCAAGGTGTCTGCCAAATAAATAAACATAAACAGAAAGGCCACAGCTGAGTTTCAAACCTGCAACCTTCGTGCTGTGAGGCAACAGTGCTTACAACTGCGCCACCATGCAGCCCATGGTATCATGTCAGTCTGTATGAAAAGATAATAAAAAGCAACAAAACTTTAAACCTGTGTGTAGCTTTACCATCACAAACCCAGAAGAGCGGAATTATAAAAACTCAAGGTCAAAAATCCTTCTTTCAGTGTAAAAGTATAACTCCTGTCATTTCAGCCATCATGGTTACAGATCGGTTTCACTCTGACTTTTCAGGATAAAATGCTGCTACTGGAATTCATATTTACTCAGTATAACTTAATCGGATTAGAAACAAGATTTTTATGCCACATTGTCAGATTTAAAAGACGTCAATATGAGCAGCTGGATATTTCATTATTCAGAAACACATCTGGGTTTGGGTCAGCGATGTGTTTGCTTTTTATGCATCTTCTCCTACAATGTAAAGCATTTCCCTTTGTGTACTTCTAAATGTTCAATTAAAGTGGAAAAATTATCAATCACAACAAAGTATCACATATTGCCAGCTTTTCAGACTGTGCAGCATATTTCCAATCTGACTATCTTGCACGTTTTAGAAAGTTCACAAAATGTGTGAATCTGAGTGTGGTTGTATCTAATATTAGTGTTTTATGTTTATTCTGTCTGTGTCTAGCCTCAGCAGGTCTACCAATGAACTCAACATTTTTAGATCTAGCTAATCACAGTTTTTAATGGGCTTAGCACTAGAGCTGTGATGGAGAAAAACTACAAAGATGGCGTCAGCTCAGGTACAGAGCTTGTTTGAAATGACTTCTGATTATTTAGACTTGGGCTTTCTTTGAGATATGAGCAGATAAAGCCCCTTAAGTTCTTAAATTAGAAGAAGGATGTTTGCTTCTTCTTCTTTGTTCGTGTATTTTGGACTGTCCCGTTGACTGATTTCCATTTCCATATGGCCTTGTTCGAGTTGACAGCGCCTCGCCTGGAAAGCAGACGAGAGCAGACGGAAGCACCAGGGGGAGTGGCTGAAAGCCGGCGTTAAAGTCGGACATATTTCCCTACGTGTAGCTTGCGGGTGACGATGGATGAAGATATCGCGTTTGAGTTCATACTTGTTTAATTATCTATTTTAATTCTGGTGCCTGCTAGGAACCAGAACACATCCTCACGTGCTTGTGGATATCATATAATGCATATGGAGACATGACGGTAATAATAAGTAACGGTTATCAGCTGTAGGTTTAGTGTGCTCATAGAAAACGTGACAAAAGAACACAAAACACATTCCTCTTTATGGCCTGTATAGTTGTCATCATCAACGTTACATGATTTACAGAATACATGTGACCAACTAACATTTTGCATTCAACCACCAGATGTTTGGATCAAAATGTGAACCAATCAGATCTTAGATTAGGTGAGAGCCAGGCGTTTCCCGTCATCCCCTAGGTTTTGCAGCCGGTGGAGAGCAACTGCAGCGCCTTGCTCCAAAGTCTGTGGCCGCCTTGATCTCACGAGGTTATCGTTGCCTACGTATGCATGACGTCAGAGCAAGTCGGCGTCAAGTCGGACACAAATCTAACCGGCATGCACTGCGCGCCGATCACCACTGGTCTAATCTGCGCAGAACTGGCTCATCTTGAACAAGGCCTATGTCTAATTGTCCGTCGCTCTCATTGGTCTTTCTGCTGTCCAATAGCATGCAGAGACAGTTTGAAAAACAACCGTAGATTCCGCTCTACAACTGAGCTCTGTCTGTGGGTCATAGCCAGACTACAGAAAGTCTTTCGACTCATTGTTTCATCTTTGGTGGGCCAACAGAATCCTGCGTGGGACTTTTTCAGCTCTCTTTGGTCTGAAAGAGTCCAAAATGATCGATCTAATATCAATCAAAAATCAGTCAGATCAATCAAAAATATCAAGCACATTGTAACATTTTCTTCATTTATTCACTTTCTGAGCCGTTTAGTGCTGGGTAGGGTTCAGTGTTTGATTTTGACAAGAAAATTTAATTTAGTTTTAGTCCTTTTACATTCTTTTTTATTTAAGTCATAATTTAGTTGTCCAATTAGTTTGAATTTTAGTCTAATAGTCGACTAAAAAACATGACTCTAATCTGATGCAGTAATTTTCAACTTCTGTAAAGGAAATGTTGCCTACACCTACTTGAAACTATACAGAAATACGAAACAAATCACATTTTCTACTTTCGATCAACAAAACTTGTTTTAGTTACAATAATTAATCAAAAATGCCAAAATGCACACTCACAATTTGAATTATGTGTCTCTCAAAATTAATAAAGAAATCTGCATAATGTTCAGTAATATTTGTAAACATGACAGGAAACGACATCCGACCATCAAAACATTAAAAGGTACTCTAATAATAAATAAGTGTTTTCAGGCATATTCTTTAGAGTTTTTCTGGCACTAATTTACCAAAGTGGGCCGCCTGAATTTTTTTTTCTCAGTAAAACAAAGCTAGAAATGAACACTGATTATGTCGGCTGTAGCAGTGCCACGAAAACAAGGAAACAACCAGACATGCAGCTCTGTGAGTTCAGTTTTGCTGCAACAGCAATCTCCTACCCATGCCCTGACCGCCCCCTCCAACACTCATGACCACGTAAAACTTTTTAAATCAGGGGAAACCCCTGATGTGAACTCACCAAGAAAATACTTTTCAGATCGTCACATTTAATGCTTTGTCTCCCAGCCGTGGACCTTTTCTCCATTTAGACATAAACTTTACATAAACTTTTATGTTACCAGTAGCTTATTCAATCAGCAGCCTGGCTCCGGACTCTGATTGATTGTTTTCTTGTCTAGTCCCACCTAAACCATTGTTTTTTGTTGTTTGTTTTTCCCATCATTTCTGTTTGCTGATTGGATTTTTGTTACAGTCAGTATAAAATGTCGATCAATATTCATCATTTTTTCATAGTTTTTTTTTGTCCACAAAAATACAGTTGTCACACATTTTGTGTCTGTGTGTGTGTATATATATATATATATATATATATATATATATATATATATATATATATATATATATATATATATATATATATATAGTACAGGCCAAAAGTTTGGACACACCTTCTTATTCAATGTGCTTTCTTTATTTTCATGACCTCAACCATTTACAAGTGCTAAACACCTCTGGGAACTCTGAAGACAGAAACCCATTTCAGGTGACCACCTCTTGAAGCTCATCAAGAGAATGCCAAGAGTGTGCAAAGCAGTAATCAGAACAAAGGGTGTCTATTTTGAAGAAAGTAGTAATTAAAAAATGTTTCAGCTATTTCACCTGTTTTGGTTAAGTACATAACTCCACATGTGTTCATTCACAGTTTTGATGCCTTCAGTGAGAATGTCCCAATGGAAATGGTCATGAAAACAATGATGACCAGCCAGTCCATCACAAGTTATTTTTCTTAATTTATGACTTAATTTTTTTAAACGTATGTGGACTAGAAATAATCAAAAGTAGAAGATCTTTGTTGACTTATTTTCTGTAGTCTATGTATGTCTTTACTGGGTTTAGATTGTTAGAGATGAGTTGGAGACACAAACATTTCTAATTTGCAGCAGTGTTGCATCCTTAGTGTTAATTATATGCAAAATTAGTCAGAAATGTTCTGATTTATGACTTAATTTATTTACAATTTTACCTCGTTTAATTTTCAGTTTGGTTATAAACTCCAAAAAAGTTTCACACTGAAGCAGATATCTGGCTATTCAAAGCCAGAAAACCTGTCCTAATGGTGGAAAAGGTATCATGTACCACTTATTAGAAGCATCCTGGAGACTAAGAATAACCAGAAATGCTTGAGTGTGCAAATGATGTGAGAAAAGGAAGCTGGGAGAAGGATTTGGGGTTTATTTATACAGTTTTCAATACCTGTGGTGTCAGAAAAAGACAAAGTGAGACAGCAAGAGGCAAGACTGTGACAAACATATAATCATGAAAGGGTGTCAGGAGCGGAATGAAGAGAATGGCAGAGAGAAAAAGCTCATAATGCAATAACCTTGCAAACACTAGCGTTGTGAAGCTCAAACTTATGTTTTTTTTTTCCTATTTTTCTGTTGATAGAAGGCGGTTGTTGTGTTTGGGGCTCAGCATTTGCTGAGCTGCTACACATCAGAACACACACGGCTGCCAGGTCTGTGGTTTTCCTTCAGAGCTGAACAATTTCAGAAGTGTTGAACTGTGAATTTTCTGCTTCTACTGTGGTAGACCCATAAGATTACATCTGTTGACATCATCCAAATTTATTTTGTGTCCCAAAGCTGACTCCAGATCAGAAGGAGCATGCATACCTTTATATCAGTTCTTTCCAAGGTTCACATCCTACTGAAGTGTGCATCTGTGCTGCTACTAGACATTTATTTACCGTTGCACCAACATGATGAACAAAGGCATGTGTGAACAGTTCAGTTGTCATTCAAATGAAAGATGCACTCAGAACTCCTAACGTAGAGTTTTAGTTGTTAGGCATAAAGTAAAATCTGTCTAAAGCTTTAGGTTTAAAGGATTGAAATTGACCAAGTGTCATCCAGAGATGTTTCATCAAACACTTTTAACATACAGTATAAGCAAAGTCCTCATGAGTTTTCATGAGCCCACAGAATTTATATAAATAACCCTGTTCTGCACTTCAGTATCAACAGTGATGCTCATAAACTTTTATAGTGCTTACACATTAGGGTCAGTATATATGGTCGGGGGAGGATAGCGTTGGTTCGGTCTCATACAGGCAGTGTAGTGTTCACATGTAGTTTTAAAGGAGTTCTCAGGAATATGGAAATTCCCAAGTGGTGCTCGCTGCAGAACCACAAAGGCGGAGCTGCACTAGAAGGTGGAGCTGCACCAGAGTCAGCCCCGCCCATTCCAGAATCAGCCCCACCCATTCCATCAGTCAATCTAATTCCTTCCAGTTGTCAGACTTGATAGCATTCAGGAACCAAAGAGGGTGTTATAGCTAAAAAATGCAAGATTGAGGACGAAGTTGAGAAGTTAATTGAACAGTTTTTGTAAAGTTTCCATATAATTAAAAATCTAACTTTTTTAACTTTTAATCATGTAATATTGTCATTTCCTCATAAGAAACACGCCAAAGCCATTTTTAGCCTCACTCATACATTTTCCTCCCATCTCAGCTTCAATTTGGTCTCCTCCCCCGAAGCGGGTCTGGTCTTGGTTCTCAAATCTGGATATTCTGTGAATTTTCTGACAAATTATTTCTGAAATGACTTCTACTGAGACACCGCCAATAAATCATACAACCCATCTCAGAGACATACTGGGAAGCAGAATTACATGTAACGCCACATGATTTATAACAGATGTGATGGAGTAGTGTTTATGGAGTCAGCTTGACGTGCAGTTTTTGCGCTGGTTCGCCTCCCAGTAGTGGAAGTTTTAGGTAGTTTACAACCTCTTTTCTTCATTTCTAGCTACACTTGCCAGTACTATGTTTAAAACAATTTACTGGTATACCGTTTAACATTAAATGACTAATGTGTTTTTTTATTTATTTATTTGTTTATTTAGCCAGTGTGAGTCCATTTGTGAGCAGAGTTTCAACTAAAATGCTGTTTAGGAACGACCAAATTCAAAGAACTTTTAGAGACATAAATATTTTGCTGAAAATAAACATTACAACTAAAATTTAAACAAATTAAATGTTTCAGCTGGCTAAATAGATTGCTGACGTCCCCACTGAGAATCGAACCAGCATCAGCTGAGGGGAAAGCAAAAATTAACCCACACAATCTTGCCACTAGACTACCAGAGCCTAGTCAATGGTCTGTTATGCTGTTGTACACCAGCTTTGTTAGATCAGCTGTGGGCAGATATTCGCTAAAAGAAACCTTTTCATTTCGAGATATATTCAGTCTTTGTCATGTAGCAAGTTATATTTATCTTGTTTAATTGGAGCATAGAACATAGCATTAACGACTGTAAACTAGTAACAGCCGTAATTCATGTGGGTCAGGTCCATAGGCGTCATTTTAACCGGGGACGCCGGGGACATGTCCCCGGCAAAATTTGTGATTGGCAGCTGTGTCCCCCCCACTTTCAAAAACGCCTGCTGATGAGGATTTTTGTTTTACCAGCTCAGATCTTATACCAGGGGTCGGCAACCTGTTCCCATCAAAGAGCCATTATTACCCATTTCCCACGGTAATTTTGGACGGACCTTAATAAGCAGCGACTTAAGTGAAGCAGGCAGGTCGCGCTAGAAAATTTCGTTTAAAAAGACGTCATAAATGTGTTCCCCCGTCATTTTTATTTATAAAATATGAAGTAAAAACTCACAATTTAATTTTCGTTCATTTGTCATTAATATTTAGTCTACAACTGTGCGTTAAGTGGACCATCTTCCAGTAAACGCAAAGCATCCAGCCCACCTCTCCAAATGCGTAAACTGTGCATCAGCCGCTAGTTAGGCGCGTCGCGCGATCGGCCCAGACAAGAGCAGAGCAAATAGAGAAAGAATAGAGGATTATTGTGTCTGGATGTGGATGGAGATTACATTTTACAGCAGCCTGATCATCATTTAAACACGTAAACCATCACCTGTCTTCTAGTCCACGCTGTCAGCATTATTTAATTGGTGTGTGTGTGTGTGTGTGTGTATGTGTGTGTGTGTGTGTGTGTGTGTGTGTGTGTGTGTGTGTGTGTGTGTGTGTGTGTGTTTTCCACTTCAAACACTGGTCTAACCAACCAGACCAGCTTGTCCAGTAACATATTAATGTTACACTTCATGTAGGCTAGGAACGTTTCACCTGCCGTGGCCCGACCGCTTCTGCTCCACATAAACTTTGTGCGTGATCAAATGTCTCTACAGGTGCTTTCTGAGCTGCTATTCTGCCTCAGACTGGATGCGTCATGCGTCTCCATATTAGAGACGGGAACAAGCGCTGTTCAGCCAAAGTTTCATAATTTCATGAAAAGAACATTTTTCCAGGTGACACATCCCTCAGAGAGACCGGGTTTCCAGACCGCTTCAGTGGGAGGAAATCTTATCGCATGCGCCGTTCTGCACTGCGCTGCGAACCCCAGATCTTCAGCTCACTGTCCACCGTGGGCGCTCCAAGCCGCGCTGAACAGTGTCCAGTATAAAGCTCTGATGTTCTGATGGGAATATTTTACCTCCGCGATGTGCGTTAACGATTAAAATGTCAGCTCATCCATGTGCATCAGTGTGCGTCGGGGTAATTCTTTCAAACCAAGCAACATCCTTGAGTTCATCTGTCAAAATAAACAGTCAAATGGAAATATCTGTAACCTGCCGTTTAACTGTTTTGCCTTCCTGTGAAGATTGTTGCAACGAGAAACAATTAAATTTGATTAACCCCAGAGCCACCCAGAGAACCAGAGCGCATGTGGAAGGTTCCTCCCACTGAAGCGAGAGTTTTCCAAACCCTGTCTCTCAGAGAGACTTGTCACTTAGAAAATGTTCCCTGATGATGAAACTTTGGCTGAATAGCGCTTGTTCCTGTCTCCAATGTGGCGACACATCCAGGAGCCGTCTGAGGAGAATCCCAGAATCTCACATCCTCTTCAGCTCATAAAGTGCCGATATGATTCCGCACAAGCGTGACGCGCCAACCCGGTCTCACAGTAAGACCGGGTTGGACCTGTTCAGGTTTACGCAGACAATCTTTACATTTAGAATTGGCATACAGATGTAAAATTAATGCAGTAAAATATAAAGCATTTTATTTAAATATCCATTCATTATTTTACATGCAGAGAGCCGCATCAGATGGATGGAAGAGCCGCATGCGGCTCCAGAGCCGCGGGGTGCCGACCCCTGTGCTAGCCTACTTTGTTGTCCCCAGCAATTTTTAAACCCCACTCAAGTGTATGGTTATTGTCCCCAGCAACTCTGAAAACAAACTGACGCCCTTGGTCAGGTCAGTTTGCGATAAAGTGGAGAACAAACGGAAGTCAGTGGGCTAGGCTGAGTTTGCGTGAGTGGGCGGGGCTGACTCTGGTGCAGCTCCGCCTTTGTGGTTCTGCAGCGAGCACCCTCTCGAAATTCCCGAACACGTAGACGGAGTTTAAGACACGTGGGAAAGTTTGTGTTGTCCTCCTTAATAAGATAAACAAAGGCGGGCGTGCACTGTGTTGCTCTTGGAGACTCTGAACCACATTATTTTATTAATCTACTTGCTTTTCTCTCATTGCCATACATGTCCTTAAACTCTGCTCACACACACACACACACACACACACACACACACATGCTCACTGCTCTCTCCTCCCATTAAGCAGCTGTGGCGAGACCTCCGTGCAGAGATGTTCGCTCCTCAAAGGACACACACGCGGTTCTTTTTTCCCATCCCACTGAGCGGGAGCTCCGTGCTACAGACAGAGCTGTTTACTTAACAGCATCCAGCCTTAACCCTCTGGAGACAGGCGCTGCAGATTTGCAACAGTTAAAACCTACCTACTTGGTTACTCCACATACGTATTTCATGATCATTTTTTAACTCAGAAGTACCCCTGAAGGACTTAGTTGTTCGTCCTCTTATCAAAACTTATTTTGAGCCTGGGCTGAGCAAATGTCCGCGCATGCGGGACCCCCCCCCCCACTGGCTGATCCTACTCGCTAATGAGGCAGTAGGCATTAATTTCAGCTGGCCAATTAGTCCATAGTGTCACCTCGGTCCCAGTTGGATCTCCAAGGAGGAGGTCCAAAAAAAGAACCCTAACCCTTCGAAACGGAAAATGCACATATTACCCAGACGTGAAACCAAACTCCGATCCTGTACCGACTGTACTGACCCTAATGTGCAAGCACCATTAGATGGGTTTCAACTGTTGGTTTAAAAAGCAGGAATGTGACCCATTATTAGGAACCAGGGAGCAAAGAAAGTGACTGACTCTCAAACGTTTGTCTTAAACGTGTTCAGATAAAACTTGTTAAAAACTTTTTCATTAATTTATCTGCCCAAAACAATGATACGTATAAGGAACTTGTTAATATTACTAATCTGTTTAAAAGTAGCCTCGTCGCTCATAGCTCTAATCATTTACTTCCTCAATAAGCAGTGACGAGCGGGTGAGCGCTGCATGTTCCCGCTGAGCAGTGAGCACAGAGAATAACCCGCGCTACTGCTGCAGCTGGGGCAGACACCACAGCTGCAGCAGCGCTGTTACTTTTACCTTATTTTTTTGTCTAGTCCTGTCTCATCAACAAAAACTCCCACACGTCTCGTCATGTTCTCGCCACCAAAAGCTATTTGTAGTTTGCCAGCATCTCGTTTTCATCAGTGTAATATATTTGTGATGGTTAACAAAAACAATACTGTGTTGAAGAACCTCTCACCTTCCAGGATGTACTGGAAATATCCAGGCTATGCAAGTGCACAATTCTGCACCTCCTCACACACCCTCCCCCACTCTCCACGACACTGGCATAAAATATTGGTCTCACACAGTGCTTAATTTGAGCTGGGTCTTGCCAGAACAAGATCCGGGAACTATTTTACTTTGAAAGGACCGTTCCGGCAACTGTCTGCTAGGATCCAGCAACTCAAGCGACAAACTTGTGCTACACGCAGGATTCAAATTACAGGTGAGCTAAAGGGAGCTCCTAGAAGCCCTCAACACACCCAGGGGAGTCCGAAACGATCCTGGTTCTACTTATATTACATTATCTATGTGGACTCTCCAGGAATTATTTTGAGCTAAGAGGCGCAGAGCTCTGATCGTTGATGCGCTCCAGACAGATGTGCCCTGAGCACGGCCACAGTAACATTATCAAGCGTCGCCACCTCAAAAACAAAGTTAACACATGATCGTTTATGTCGGCTCATATCCTTTTATGCTCTCTGTCTTTTATTTTTGACTGATGGGTTTTGCTAATGCGGAGCAGAGTGCATCACCTGTTTTGTCCTCCGGTGACTTCACCGCACCGATGCGGTCTGCGCGCACTCCACTATATTTGCGGTCGGTAGGTCTTTTTGAACTGCAGTTCAAAGGTAACTCATGAGGTGAATATATAAGAAGCCAGGTAGCAGTTTTTCTTTAGGATTGAGAGGAGATGCAGGAAGATAATAAACAGAGACTGGAAAGAAAAATAGTCAAATAAAAACAAGTTCCTTTTTCTACCTGGTGGTTGTAACAAACAGACACCACTGAAAATAATCAGAAGTGTGGAACAGAAAATGAAATAACTCTTTCAATGTTTAGAACAGCAGGAACACTGAGAGGCTGCAGGCGCATCAATGAGTTTGCGGCCGCTGCGCAGGGGGAGGGGGCTGACGCAAGGGAGCAGTAAAGATGCAAAAACTACTGTTGTTAAAAGAAATGTGTGTTAACTTAGAAAATGTGTGCGCAGTTTTAATTACTTATCAACCCCCTCCACCCCACCCCCCGTGCGTGTTCCAGCATCTGTTTTACCTTTAGTGATCTTTGGTTTGACACCAGTGTTTGCGTTCCGAGAACATTTGATTTACAAAGTAAGCACTGGTCACACGCACACACACACACACACACACACACACACACACACACACACACACAATGTCGTAGAACCATCAGGCTAGATGACCAGAGTGCAGCTCATTTAATATTCTATTCATGTCTTGGTCAAGTAGACCATATGCATCAAGGGGTCTCATGTCCAGACCAGACCTAGAGAAACTCATTCATGTGTTCATTTACAGCAGGCTGGACTATTGCAATGGTCTGGTTACCAGTAAACTACAGAATTCATTTCAAATTACTACAACTATTTTACAAATCACTCGGCTGCATGAGGCCAAAGTACATGTTGGGTCTCCTTCCAGTATATACGCCCAGCAGGGCTCTGAGATCCTTAGGAAGCAGTCAGCTGGTAGACACTCGGATCAGAACCAAACAGGGTGAAGCTGCTTTTAGCTACTATGCTGCACACAGATGGAATCAGCTTCCTTGTGACCTCAAATGTGCCCTAACCCTAGTAACATTTAAATTAATATTTAAAACCTTTATGTACTCATCAGCCAGTGAATAAATATTTTTATGCTGTACCTTCTACATGGTAACTGCTCACCCTTTACCTTTGTTTATTTAAATAAAAAAATTATGTATTTCTGTCATGTTGATTTTAATGTTCTTGCTAATGGAAAGCACATTGAATTGCCTCTGTGTATGAAATGTGCTATATAAATAAATCTGCCTTACATTGCCTATTGACTTCAAAGACTTTTTTTACAATGCATTTTTTAATGTCCCAGTGACATAAACACATTACCCTGAATGTTACTAGTTATGTCTTTTGTAACCAATCGCCTTTCATTATCAAATGCCTTCACTACTCCCAGTAGAAAAGTTCCAAAAAAGGAAAAATGCATTTTCATCTTCAGTTGGTTGATATTTTAAAAAGGTCCTTCGATGATGGCAAGAAAAACTTGCTGCCATTTATGTAACTGCAGCTGGAACTTGTAGCCTAATCTTCCAGAAAAATGCCGTCTCGCTCATCTTGTATAATAGAGTATGACCCTGAATGTCAGCCAGACACATAATGAATCTACGTGTGAGGAAAAAATGTAGCAACACTTAAGGAGAGAAAAAGGAAGTTGTAGCAGACTGCCTGCTTTTAGTTGCAAGTACTCACTGACTTCACAAGCTAATACTTCAGTTTAAAGTAATGGTTGAAAAAAAAACACAAAGGAAAGAAAGACCCCAACAAAAGCATAGACCTTTTATAAAGAAGACCTGGTAACATTTCCATAAGACTGCCTGGAAACAGGACATATTGTATATGCACCTTTTTAATCAACCACTTGTGCACTTGTCAGACTAATAGTCATGTTAAATACAGTCTCCGAGGTGACACATTGTGGAGACGTAGTGCTGTATCTAGGCCATCATAAAGCACCACTTAGATGTGCTAATAAAGAAGCTTCTCCCAGTACAGAAATGAAGTCATCATCGCAGTTAGAGGATGTCCTGAGGCGGGGATGAGAAAGAAAAGATGAAAAAAAAGGTGGTTAGAAAATGAGATAGGCAAATCAGCGGAGAAACAGAACTGGGGTTAGAAGACAGAGTTAGTGTGTGACAGTGGAAAAAAGAAAAGAATGAAAGAACGAGAACAAACTGTCCCAAAGGACCACTCATCCAGTGTCTAATATAGTTGTATTCCCTCTGTATATCTGTTAATTATGTCCTCTGTAACCATAACGGTGAAAAGCTTGTACTAGTAGGAATACCTGGGATACGAAAAACTAAACAGAACTACTTATATCTGGGTTAATTACTTTACCTGCTGTTGCAGGGCTGAGAGTTTCTTGCTGACTTCTTAAAGCTGCGCTGCATAGTTGCCAGAGAATGTTGCTGAGAGCACACCAAGTGGCCGCCAGAGGAATTGCAGTCAGCAAAATACGCACTGCTGGGATGTTCAAAGCTATTTGTTATTATTTACCTAATAATTTCATATTCTTCTTCCTATTTAATATAATTTCCTACTGCCTTAAATTCCAGTAACAGATGTAATGAAATAGATTACAGTTTTTAATGAGCCATAAGAAATGGGATTCCATAGGAAATATGGAATCCACCCATCCACCTTATGGATCGGTGGGTTACTTAAACTAAAAGATTGGATCTTTTTATTGCAGGGATTAGATAACCATTACGTATTTGTTGTGAGCCGGGAGGTGAGCACTCTCCACACACACCATTATCTCACCTGTGTTTGAGCTTCTCTGGTTTCAGGAGAGAGAGAGAGCAGCAGCTGCGACCCATCAGCTGAGTAGCAGGCTGCCTTCATAAGGAGGACGGAGGATGCTTCTGGTTGCCGGATGATTACGCCTCACTGGCTGAGTCATCCCTCCCCATAACCTGCATTCTTGTTTTTGGATTCCTACTGCGTTACCATACAGTTCACGGTCTTCCTCCTCGGTCCTCCTCCTCTCAACTGGTTCCACCCCGCTCACTGCACAGTCTGCCCTCTTTCTCCTACCTGCTGGATACCCATCACTCTGCGCTCTAGGACGCTCCCTCGCTCTCCCGGCTCACCCCTCCTCGGACATACCACTCCTCGCTCCCATCCGTAAGTCCTTCCGTCAACACTTCCCCTGTCATACTGCAACTCCCATACTCACGTCTGCTACTCTCCCCTCTAGACGCTGCTTCCCGTTCTCTCACCCGCTGGATTTCCAGTGCACCTTAAGTTATTATTCTAATAAAGATTTTTATTTTTTCTACATCCTGCCTCCGAGTCTGATTCTGCATGTCCTGGGTTAAACACTTGCCACAGAACATGACAGTATTCACTCGGAGACGACAAAATAGAGAGTCAAGTTTCAAAGTTAAGAATTTTATTACTAACAAATTAAACTAGACTGACTTCAAAACTAAATGTATGGTGTAACTAAAATGGATGAGACGGTGGTTGGATGACGTGTGATGTTAAATCAGAACCAATAAATCCGAAGACGCGATTGTTCTGACGGGAACTGAAGATGTTTTTACATTAAGCTTTGGTTAGGAGGTCCATAAACACATGAGACACCATTATGTCAGTCTACCTACCCTTCGTGGAAGTCCTCTGTAGATCAGGAATATCGAGGTCCAGTGGACCCTCTCTGGAACTGAGCCGGTAGGAAAAGCCGTGGTTCCGATCAAACCCGTCTTGAGTTACTTCCAGGTACACAACAAGTTATTGGCGTCTGGTGAGACCCAAGCCTGGGTCCGGATGGTTGAGCTTTTGTTCTGAATCATCAGAACCATCAGAACCACGCCTCCATCAGATCTGTAAGATTCTGATTGGATCAGTGAAAAGAATGTGTTATGTCTTTTTAACACTGTGTGAAATGAGTCCTGTTGGAACACTTAAAGTCATATTACTTATTATATTCTATAGGATCATAATAAAGTAATTAATATTTTGATTTCACAGGTCAGTCACATCTTATTTATTGACTAATACTTTGATGGATTAGCTTTATTAAAATGGAGTTATTTGATTAATTAAAAGAAAAGAGTTCATTCTTCGTTCTTCTGTTGAGCTGAAAATAAGCAGGTTAGAGGGAATGCATGAGACCTCGAGACTTATCTCATGCAGACTAGTCTTGAGCGAAG